>NW_020838030.1:2887013-3052380 GCF_003676395.1 Aethalodelphis obliquidens | reverse complement strand
TTTTTTTTTTTTTTTTTTTTTGCTGTACGCGGGCCTCCCACTGTTGTGGCCTCTCCCGTTGCGGAGCACAGGCTCCGGACGCACAGGCTCAGCGGCCATGGCTCACGGGCCCAGCCGCTCCGCGGCATGTGGGACCTTCCCGGACCGGGGCACGAACCCGTGTCCCCTGTATCGGCAGGCGGACTCTCAACCACTGCGCCACCAGGGAAGCCCGTGTCTGCTGCTTTTAAAGAGCCACTGTGGAGTTGTAAGTGCTTAAAAAAGAACCACATGAGCATATTGCGCTATATCCCCACTAGCAGTTTCACTGTCTTATTTGTGTTATTGTTGTTTCAGCAAAGGTCATTGTAAAATGGTTGAAGGAGACTCTTAATTAGAGACCTAGTCATCAAATTCCAACAATATAATAAAGTTAGTAGGACTGTGCTACTATGATGACCTTGCTTTCAGGGACCCATTTTTACCTTAGTGTCCCTGTCTGCCTAAGATTGTTTACTGTCTTTCTGTACCCAAGTTGAGGTCTATGGTAACATTAGCCTTTTCAATATCTTGCTAAGCAAAATGTAATGGAGGCCTAATTAGCAAGTTTTCCAGAATTGCCTACTTTCCCTCGTATTTACAAAACAGTTTTAACGGGGATATGTTCAGTGCAGTGGAGCATCTAAACACAAGCCAGGTGCTGGGAATGTAAGGTTAAGTTGGGCATACGCCTTGTCCCCTGGGATCTTCCAGTCGAGTAGGGGAGACGACAGACGTTTAAATAGGATTTTAGTACACTATGGTAATTAGTATGCATAGGATGCTGTGGGAGCAGAGAGGAATGAAGATGTTGTGGTTAGAAATGTTTGTACCATTAAAAATGTGCCACTGTGTATTCTTTGATAAACCATTTTGCCTCTTTGGAGTTTGATTTTCTAAACTCTGTCAAATGAGAGCATTGAAACATTCTCTCAGATCCTTTACAGCACTACATTATTTCCATGTTACAGTTTTTGTGCCATTTTCTTTCAAAAGCTTTAGCTCTATGATTTATTCTATGTGGTAATGCTTGTAAATCTTTGGAAGGGGAGGCATAGGTCAGTACATGGCTAAACATGTCCTTAGATGAAAAGCTCATCTTCGAGTACTCTCCATTCAGTACCCCTTTCTTACAGTGTTGCTACCATGTGGTATCCTGAAAAAAAGGGGCTAATCCTATAATGCCCACTGTGTATGTTTCCTACTCAGTAATGGGAATTGTGGACTTGTGGTTGAATTCCTGTCTTCCTGATAGCTCTAAGAACTTTTGTATACATATGTTGAAGTGTTGGCTAACAGCATTTATTTCCTGATCCCTGCCGTGTGCACTGTGTTGTACAGTTTGCACAACATATTCATACCCAATGTCTCATTTTATCTTCATAATGATGAACAAACAGACTCATAAAAGTAGTCGCTTTCCAAATATTAAATAGCTATTAAGCTCTCCAGCTTGCCCTTTTCTGATGTGCATGAACACCCCACGCTTGCTCTTCCTTCCTTTCTGGAGAACAGCTATTGTGCTCTCTGCTTCTTCCCCTCTCTCAGCCTAGGCGCTAAGATGTCTGTGTTTACTGGAGCCTTTCTCAGATTTTAGAGTCTGTTCTTTCTTTTTTCTTTCTGTCTAGGACCATTCTTCCATTCCATTCCTCCCAAGCACAGCTTTAATCCCTTTCCACTATATATACCTCTCATCTATTTCTCCGCTCAAGGGGTCTAACAACTTTATGTGGTAACTTTAGTCCGATTTAATCCTACAAAAAGAGGCTTGGGCTTTGTGGGGGGGAATTGAAGTCCCCTTTCTCTATTGTGGACTTGAATCCTTAGCGGGCCCTAATATTAAAATAGCACAGCTGAAGACTGTTTTCTTTTACACTTCCAGGTTTCAGTGATATAGAATGAGTTTTTTGTTGTTCTTGTTGAACACTGTGATGTGACTTAGGGACACATATGGATATAATTCCCTCTGCAGTCCCTGTCACCCCCTGAGGAATAGCCGATGATGAGAATTTAAGTTCTAGAGAGTCCTATGTTTACTAACATTTTAACTGCGGGGCAAAAAGGTAGCAGTGAAAGATTGATCTGCTAATCAGTTAGCAAAGAGCTAATAACTCCAGTGTGTTAGTTTCCATGAAGGCTACAAAGTAAGTGAAATACTTGGAATCAGACAATTATATAATACATGCTTTCACTTTTGAGAACTTGTAGGGAATCTCAAGGAAGACAAAATTAGCATTATCTAGTGGAAAGAGCATCGCAAACATTTAAAATATCTGGGTCAAGCCGCTACTCTGCCGTGTAACTTTGTGTCACCATAGGCAGTTTAACACTTTAAGCCTCTTTTTCTCTTTCAAAAATTAGGGATTTGAGCGAAATCATTTATCTTCAGAGTCCTTTAGAAACCACTTTAGAAGTCAAGTGATTTCTAAAGGTTAGATCGTTTGACGGTATAAAGACTTGTTCAGAGAAGGAAGAAATCACTGTGGGCTGGTGAAGTCAGAAAATATTTCACAGAAGGGGCTAGGTCTGAGCTAGGCTTTCAAGGCTGAGTGAGATTTAGATTGGTGAGGAAGGAGAGAGGCATTTCAGTTAAAAGGAAGAGAAAGAGCAAAATCATAAACAACAGTGAGTAAAATGTGTGCAAGGGAGCTTTAGGCTAGTCAGCACACAGGTTTCAGGGCAGGGAAAAGAGGGAGAGAGGTTTGGATAAGCGGGGTGGGAGAAATGATGGCAATAATATCTAATGTGTCGAGTATACAATGTGCTAGGTAGGTGTTCTAAGTAGATGTATTAACTGATTTACTAAGTTATGAAATAGATTACTGTTATTAACCAAATTTTGCAAATGAAGAAACGCATAGCGAATTCAGGATTTGAATCCAGGTAGTGCAGCTCCGAGACCATGCTCTTATCCACCATGCTCTATAATCACTAGGTAACAGTGTTCCAAATTTCTCCTTGCCACTTAACACCTTGGTGTTTCTTTTCCTCAGCGACACGGACACCTGTTTTACCTCGAGCAGTTTCTTGTTTTTTGTGAACTTGTTTCTTCCTCTATAAAGAGGAGATAAAGTATTTCTCATTCTTATGAGAATCGATTGACATAAACTCTCAAAATGCCTAATGTGACTGGGACCTGGGAAATGTTCAATAAAAGTTCCACGATGACAAGCAGATTTTCATAGCAACTTGGAGGCAACAGCTTACCATATGAGTCTTTATAGGAGCCTTCAATTCAAGTCAAGTCATTTGTAGGCAGGTTTCTGTGACACTAAAAGTAATTTTGAAAAATAGGGCAAGCCTAAATGAATATTCCTTCATTTTGGTTTTGGAGTAGTTTGTTGCACATAGTTTAGAAAACAATGATTACTAATGTTTTGAAACAGTCTTGGGGGAAGATGTTTTTGAGATGGCTTATTTGTAGAAACTTTATACTTTGAGCACTGTCACATCCATTGTCTCATTTAATCCTCCATATGACAGTATTTGTGGGGCAGTAATTAATGTTATTTTCATTTACATATGAAGGAATTAAGATGGGGAGGTTACCCAAGGTCACATACTCAGGAAGTGGCAGAGTTAGGACTCCCACCCAGGTCTCTGCCTTTGGATCTTCTGTATTTTGCTGTGGGCTTCCTAGACTGAGTTGCAGGTGCCATAGAGCTAGATGGTGAGCTAATTTAGTTGGAAGCTTGTATTAAGTGAACAATAATGTTAGTTCTTCCAGCCATTTATTAAACTTTGTTTTCCATGGGTGTTTAGTTTAATGATTTCCCTTTAGTGCTACCTTGGGATTCTCTTGCAGAAACTGCTAGATTTGACACAAAAAGCCAGTGAACAGAGCCACGGAAGGTGGTCACAGGAAGGATGGGACTGGTATTTATCTTCTCTGGCAAGACTGGAACCAGAAGACCTCAAGAAACATCGTGGTGTTTTGGACAGCACAGGAGATTTGGAGTCAGAAGGTCTGGGTTTAATTCAGCCATAGCAAGCTTCTGTTCTTCCCTGAATCTCAGTTTCCTCATCCTTAAAGTTGGAGTAATAAAAGCTGCCCTACTTTCTTCATAGGATTGTTGTGAGGTCAGATTGCAAACTGTAACATACACAACAGATTTAAATATATATGGACTGAAACTGTAGCAACAGGTGGGACTGAGAGTAGATATGAGGAAGAATTCCCCACTTAATTTCCTCTTAAGTTTTGTCATGGGCAGTTTTTATAGTTAATTAGGAGTAGAAATTTGGGGGAGACAATAGGTTTTTCCCTAGTATCAGGGCTGCTGATTCTAGTTAGAACTGTGGAACTGGTGAATTTTGTTTTTTCACTTTTCTGTGTCTTCTCCCTGATGCCTTTCACTATGTGTCCATGGACTCCTGTGACCTGGGACCCATTCCAGAGGTGAACATATTTTCTAAAACAAAATTGGGACATGAGGTCTTGTTTTTCAGTGTAAGAAATAGTCTGAGAGATTTTTAGATGCTGCAATATGGGAATTGGGGGGAAATTTTAGTGGTTGGTGGTTGGAACCTTCTTGAAATCCAGAGGTTCCTGGGAATTGGCCAGATTGTTGTTGGCATCCTTATTTCCTAGCTTTTTATTTTCATCAGGCTGAGTTAATCTTTGCTCAGTGTGAGTTGTTAATGGCTGTTGGCAATCCCTTTTCACAGGTTTTTGCATTTTCATAGAAGAAGCTGGAAAATAGAAAATCTTCTCTGACCCTAAGTAATGAATAGTACAGTTTTAGCATTAAGATTGGGGGAAAAAGAGAATCATTCTTTATTGCCCCACACCCACATGAAAAGTCTACTCTTTAAAAGAAAAAACTTGGCGAAGAGGGATGAGATTGGTTTTCCTGTAGCCACCAGATGACTTACTTACACACTCAGATCAGGTTGAAAAATGCACTGAACTGAACTTTCATCCTGGAAGGAAACTGTAGCATGTGTGATTCTGTAATTAGGTCACATGTTTAAGTAAAACTTTATAATTTAGTATATACTTCCACTTGCATGTATCATCTAATTTAATTGTCACCTTAACCTTGTGAGGTAAGTTGGTATAGTTGCCTGTTTTGATTAGGAAACCAAGGCTCAGAGAGAGTGTGGTTTGCTTAGAGTTACTACATGAAATAGGTAGAGCTGTATGTAAAATCTAGATTCTTCTTTCTCTGTACCCTTTTCTCCTTACTCAGTGCCCCTTTTCTCTGTGCAGCTAAACTTTCTGAGCTCTGCGTTAATCAATTATGATCCTTTTGCCTCAAAGCACCAAGAGCAGATAAGAAATTGCTTAAGCTGGAAAGTGCCTGTATGGGTCTGTGACAGGTGCTGCGTAGGTTGGTTGAAAAATAACTTAAAGATTGTCTCCTTTCCCTATGTGTTTTTTGTTAATGCTTATAATACTCTGATGACTTAGAGTCCTTCTGGTGCCTCTGGTGTATTTCAGACTGATTTTAAGTTGTCAGGAGAGGGGATTTTCACTCCAGAGCTCAATTCCTTTAAAGCTTCTTATTATCCTTTTGTACCTGGAAACTTATTTCTTAGCCAGAGCTCAGGGTGGCATCAGACTTAAGTTCCTACTAAAAAGACTGTTCCCTGCCGATCAATTTTTTTCTGCCTTTTTTTTTTTTTTCCCCACATAGCTGGTCCCTCTCGCTACAGCCCCCTCCCTCTTCCCCTTAATTCCAACTATAGTTATTTGCAAGATTCTGGGAGTCAAAGGGCAGTGAGTTTGGGGTAGAGAAAGCATCTGAAGCTCCTGTCCCTTCTGACTGCTCATGTTCCCTGAATATCGTGGAAGCACCC
This sequence comes from Aethalodelphis obliquidens, assembly GCF_003676395.1. Lineage (NCBI taxonomy): Eukaryota > Metazoa > Chordata > Mammalia > Artiodactyla > Delphinidae > Aethalodelphis > Aethalodelphis obliquidens. The sequence continues at coordinate 3,046,560 of NW_020838030.1, read as the reverse complement.
TGCTGCTGTGTCCACTTAGCAGAACCTGTGCCTTTCTCCAGACCCTTCAAGAGCAAAGGTCTGGGTGGTGGCCTTGAGGGAAGAAAGACTTCCCAGAGATTCTTCAATGAGTTGATTTGGTTTTTCCTATAGTTAGAGCTTAAAAACAGGCATAGAGATCAGCCTTTTGTTTTGTTTTGGGTTTTTTGGCCTCACGCATGTGGGATCTTAGTTCCCTGACCAGGGATGGAACCCTGGGCCCTCAGCAGTGAAAGCGCAAAGTCCTAACCACTGGACTGCCAGGGAATTCCCACCTTTGTTTGTTTTTACTGGTCTACTTCCTTTCTCCTTCTTGGGGATTATTTTGAGGTTTCCCATTTATCTCATTAATTCCTTCATGAAGTATTCCATGGGAACTAGTGCTATAGTGCTGAACACAAGAGACGTTGTCCTGTCTTCACAAAGCTTATGGTTTATTTGGGAAGGTAGTCAGTTAAACAAGCAGTGTAATGAAGTATGATTTATTATTATATCAACATGATTAAACGAAGTTTTAAATAGAACATGTTTGTCTCATAATTTCACCATAGCAATAGACCAGCTGCTGTCACATTTTTATGTTCTCTTCCAATATTTGTCCAAATGCAGACATATTTTTACATAGTTGTGATTGTTGTCTAGCTATAATTTCATATTTTGTTTTTTCTACTTGTAAATAATGTTTACATATTGTCATATAGTCTTAATAATTATTATATATTTTAATAACTGTTGTACCATGATTTATTCAATTATGTTTCTATTAGAGAACTGTTGACTTCCAATTTTCCAACATTATTACGTAGTACTACCATAGGCATTCTCAGTTTTCAGGAAATGAACTATTTGATCAGAGATTATGATAATACGACTCTTAGCCTAGGATCTCTTGGCTCAAACCTCAATGAAGAGCGCAATTAGTTGCCAGAATTAATGAGAATTGCAGGACACATTTATCACTGACACTTCGAACGCCTTTGGGACACTGGGGCTATGGCTTTCTGAGGGTTGCTTAAAAAAAAATTATGATGATATATGTAGCTTTTGATAGATACTGCTATATTGCTTCCTATAAAAGGTATTTCCAGTTTGCAGTCCATCAGCTATATTCACTTCACTTTTCAGCATGCAGTATTATCTTTTTAAGTATTGATATGATAGGTATGAAAGCAGTATTTGGCTATTTTACCATGTATTTCTACGAGTACACATGAGTTGAATGTTTTCCCTAATGTTTGTTTATAAATATAGTATGTGAAATGATTGCTCTGTTTTTTTGGCATTTTATTGGTTGATTTGCTAATTTGACAGTTTGATTTTGAATGGGATATTCATTGTCAATGAAGAGGAATGGATAACTGCGTAGATTGTCTTCTTGGGGATTTGCTCTAATTTGACAAAAAACTTCTGTGATTGTGACGTTAAGGGTCAGATTCTTTGAGCTAGAGTCAGTACGCTGTGTAGGACTGACACCTGTGGGGTCTGCACTGGGCTGTGAGTTCCTTCAGGGCAAGGGCCATGTTTTACTCTTTGGCTCAGCATTTAGTAGCCTGGCCAATGATAGGCCTCAAAAAATTGTTGAAGGAATATGACTTTCTTGGGACAGTCTCCTTCTCTAAATATCATTCTCACATCTTCACCATTTAAAATTCATTCTTTGGTTCTCAATGACTTTCTAATCTTGGAGGCCTCTAGGAATTTATAAATACCTGTAAAGGATACCTCCTGGAATTTATAAATACTTCTAGGATTTATAAATACCATCAATGCCGTGGTGGTCTCAGGCAACATATCGGAGATTATAACCACAGTACGAGAGCAATACTCTATAGGGGTGGAATAAAAAATAGATACCTGGTGATGGAGGAGTGGAGAGGGGGTGAGAGAGATGCTCAGAAGAGTAGTAGGAAGTTGTCAAGAATAAACCTCATCTATTGCAGAGAATCCCAGGAATATGAGAACAGGAATGTAATCTTAGCGGTCACCTGAGCTTTGGTGTCCTTATGTGTAAATGTGGATGAGAATGCATACTTTCCAGGGTTGTTGTGAGACTTTATTTAAATAAAGTAGGTTATAAAAGTGCTTTGTAAACTCTAAAGTGCTATGTGGATAAAAAAATCATTGTTATCATCACCATCATGTAGGTAACCAAGGAGCAGAGGGATAAAGTTACTTTTATTTTTTGCCAGGAGCTAGATTTAGTCTTCATATTTTGCAGTCAATCTTTATCATTTGAAGATGAAATAGAAGTTTCTAAAGTATTATTTTCCCGCCAAGGAAATAGTGAGGAAGGATGGAGGATGTGGTTGGGTAGCTTTAGGGACTGAATAGACTTTGTTAAGCTTTTTATCACTTTACCAAATGATTAGTTTCTTTCTGCCCAAGTCCTTTTCCTAGAGAATGAAGCACAGCAAAAAGAAGAGTAAAAACAACATGAACATGGCAAAAGCATGGGCTGTGTTCAGAGGCAGTAAGTGATTTGATTGAGGCAGTGGGTTAAGATATGGAGGAATCATGAGCTGATCCTGGAATAGTAGATTAGGATCCAATAAGGACAACTTTGAATGCAAAACTCAGAGGTAGTCAGTGGGGAATAGTGAAGGTTTTGGAACAGGGGAATGATTTGATCAATGCTGTGCTTAGGAAGGTTTATCTGGGGACACTGTAGAAAGTGGGGAGGAGGAAGAACTTGTGCAGGGCTGGAGACCAATTTAGAGGCATGTTTTCGTTTTCCATCTATGAGAGACTGGAGGCTTCTAATAGGACCGTGGCTGTGGAAAAGAAGGAGTGGATACAAGGATGTCAGAGAGTATAGTCCCAGGCTGAAGGAGCTCTGGGACCTTATGACCTTCAGTCTGTTATATCTCTCAGGGGTTTGTTTTCCCTGTAAACTTTTTAAAAGTTGAAGTATAAAAGTGCACAAATACTAATAGTTCAATGAGTTTTTACAAAGTATAAAGTATGACCCAAGTCGAGATATACAACATATCTAGCACCTGCTAAGCTTATATCCCCCTTCAGTCATTACTTCTCCTTCCCCAACAGGTAACCGCTATTTTGGCTTCCTTCAATATATGTTAATTTTGCCTGGTTTTGAGCTTTCTATAAATAGAATCAGTACAAACTCTTTTATGTCTGGCTTCTTTTGTTTGACATCATGTTTATGCGATTTTTCTGTTTTCTGGTATAGAGAATTAGTTCATTCTTTTTCAGTGCTCATTTGTATTTCGTTGTATGAATATATCGCAATTTATTTATGCATTCTGCTGTTGATGGATGCTCAGGTTGTTCCCAGTTTGGGAACAACTATGAATAATACTGCTATGAACAGTTCCTTTACATGTCTTCTGGTGAATATAAGCTCTTGTTTCCTACCCAGGAGTAGAATCTGCTGGGTTATAGGGCATATGCAAGTTCAGCTTTAGTAGATACTACCAAGTACTTTATAGAGTTTTACAGAGTTTACCAATTTACACTGCTGTTAGCAGAGTTTAAGAGTTCCTCACCAATACTTGTGTCTTAGTTAGGTTGGGCTGCTATAATAAATACCATAGGTTGGGTGGCTTAATGAACAGTTACTTATTTCTAACAGTTCTGGAGGCTAAAACCCCCAGATCAGGGTGCCAGCATGATCAAGTTCTGTTGAAAGTCCTCTCCCTCGCTTGTAGATGCCGTCTGTCTTTATCCCCACATGGCAGAGAGAGAGCGAGCTCTGGTCTCTTCAACTCCTTATGAGAGCACCAATTCCATCATAGGGGCTCCATCCTTACAAGCTTATCTAAATCTGATTATCTCCCAAACTCCCCACCTCCAAATACCATCACATTAAGGATTAGGGCTTCAACATATGGATTTTGGCAAGGGACAAAAAGATTCAGTCCATAATAACTCAGTATTATAGTATTTTAAATTTCAAAGGCTTTTATGTTATAAGAAATTTGAACAGAGAGGGCTATATCTAGCATAAAGGAAGAAAGGAGCTACATTCTTCCCTCTGTATCCACAGGGGATTGGTTCCAGCCCCCCTGCCCCCCAGCAAAGTCCATGGATGCTCAACTCCCTTGTATAAAATGGTGAAGTATTTACATATAACCTATGCACATCCTTCTGTATACCTTAAATCATCTCTAGATGATCATCTCTATAATACCTAGCACAATATAAATGCTATGTAAATAGCTGCTGCATGGTAAATTCAAGTTTTGCTTTTTGGAAATTTCTGGAATTTTTTTCCCAAATATTTTTGACCCCCAGTTGGTTGAATCTGCAGATGCAGATGCAGAATCTCAGATACAGCGGGCTGACTGTACTGGTTATTGAAGGCCTGCCACATACCAGATACTGCCTAGGTGCCTTTTCCTTACATTGTCTCATTTAATGAAGATAATACTCCTGTAAACTGTGTGATCAGTGTTATCACATTGATTTTACAGGCCAGAAAACTGAGACTCACAGGTTCGGCAGCTCATATCTGCTGTCTAGAATGTAATCTAGATCTGCTTGAATCCAAACAATGACATCACATAAAACTGCAGTTCGTCAGTGCGGTGTTTTCGGCTTTTTGGTGGTTAGAGGAGGCTCTTCTTGGGGACCCTGAAGTCCCATCATATAGGTATAGCCCCCTTCTGAGACTTAGTACTTAGCTGACGCTGTAAACAGCAGCCTCCCAACCAGGCACCTCCCCCGCCTTGTGCCCTCTCTGCTTCCCCACTGAATCACTCAGCAGCCGGTCATTAAGACTGTCTCAAGGTAGATATTATACTGGCACATCCTCTGCTCCAGCTGGCAGGATGACGGAAAAAGCTCCCATGGAATTTTTAACCCTAGCCAAGCCTCTTATTTCTCTCTCTTACCAGCTTTCTTCCTGTAGCTTTTGTCCCCCTCAAGACTAGGAAGACAGGAATGACATCACAGAAAGAGCTAGAAGGCAGGAGACCTAGGTCCTAACCCTAACACTAAATTGTATGCTTTTGAATATCACATCTACCTGCTCTTGACCTGGGTTTTGTTTTTTTTTTTTTTTTTGCTTTTTTTAATTTGTCAATTTGTAAAGGTTTTTTTTTCTCTATTATTTATTTATTTTTAAAATTTATTTTATTTGTTTGGCTGCATTGGGTCTACGTTGCTGTGGGGGGGGGGCTTCTCATTGCAGTGGCTTCTCTTGTTGCGGAGCACGGGCTCTAGGCGTGCGGGCTTCAGTAGTTGTGGCTTGTGGGCTCTAGAGCGCAGGCTCAGCAGTTGTGGCACACGGGCTTACTTACTCCTTGGCACATGGGATCTTCCTGGACCAGGGCTCGAACCCATGTCCCCTGCATTGGCAGGTGGATTCTTAACCACTGCGCCACCAGGGAAGCCACGGGTTTTCTAATTTGTAGAAAGAGGGCATTCATTGGACTGGGGTTAGTGGTTACATGGGCCGTCCTTAAGGTTTACTGTGGGAAGACTCAAGCAGAAGATACTTTGAATCCTCTGTATATTATTATAAACAGAGCAGCTCTGGTTTTATTTGTTGTGTATGTATTGAGCTTCCTCCTGAGATTTTAAAGTGAAAGATTATATGACAAGTACATGCTTGAAATACACTAGACTAGGTGATATCTACTAAGTCAATGTATTACTTTGTGAAAACCTTGTGAAAGATTATGAGTGACAAAACTGAAATGAGCAAAATTTTCACCCTTTACATTTAAAAAAAATATGTATACAAGGCTTCATCTTTCCTCTGTGGTCATGCTTTCCTCTGACCACTGTGAGGGAATGGAGGGGGTATAATGAATTTTGCCTAGGATAGGAGGTTGGGGAAGGATTCACCAAAGAGGAGGCATCTGAGCTGGACTTAAGAGAAGAGTAGAGTTTCACTAGGTGGATTAGGAGATTGGAGAGATAAGGCATTTCAGGTAGAGAAATAAGGCAGGAAGGCATGAAAAAACATTGCTATTTTGGAAATACTGTGTTTTTGGTATAGATATTGTATATGATGGAAGAAGAAGGAGGAAAGCTAGGCGACGAGGCCTCTTTGTAAAGGGACTTGAACATTTGAGGGCTAATGAAGAAGTGTACATATCATTTGAATTAGCCCTGCTTCATTCATTTGGGGCTCCTTTAGACTCAGGATCCCTGATCCACACAGCAGTGTTTCTGCATAGGAGCTATGGCAGTGGTGATGCTCACATACTCAGAAGTGACTCTGAATAGAGGGAACCTTGGTGGCCTGGGTCTACATTAATTTCTTCTTCTTAATTGGCTCAGAGTGCTGGATATATATGTGTAATACTTGTGTAAAATGAAAGGGTAGAGGGGTGGGGGAGGCTCTGCTGCTGGGCAGTGACTTTCCACACTGTGATAAACTCAGTGGTGTCCTTTCCATTTAAACTCATCATCAGGGGTGGAAGTGGAAGATTGTAATTTTACCTCCTGTGTGAAAAATTAGAGTCAGGCTTATGGCTCCGACTTCCCAGCTCTTCTCCATAATGGATCTCCTCATTCTGTCCCTGGAAGCGTATGTTTATTTGTAATGTATTACATTCGTGGTAATTGGAGCAGCGTGGCTTTTCATTCTCCTGTCAAACACTCGTCTCCCTGCCTAGAGAGCCTCAGAGCCTGATAATAATGAGCCTATGAATTGCATTAGGTTAGGAATTAGGTTCCCAGTTAAACATGTATGAAGGGTGTCTCACCCATTTGCCCTCTTTTTTTGTTTGTGCCCTTGAGGTGTCCCTATATCCCATGAGTCCTATCCTGGTTGAGGACAGGTTTCAGATTGGGGCACAGGATCCGCCCAGTTGGGACCAATGTCACCTTCATTCATTTTACAAAATAGTGAGAAGGAGTGAGCTGACATTGACTGAAAAGTTACTATGAGCAGGCACTTCACATACATTACCTCATTGACTCCTTGCACCTTAAAAGAGCTGTTATCACCATTTTACATATGAAAAGATAGTTAAGTAACTTCCCCAGAGTTGCTTATAGCTGGAAAGTGTTAAGTGAGGATTTGAATCTTTGTCTGAATTCAAAACTCATGTTTTGTCCATTTCATGACTCTGAAAGCAGAATAATTGTGCGTATACAGTCATAGCAATTTTGTAGCTCGATGGAAAAATTATACGTGGGGGGCCTTTAGGCATTAGAGCCAGAAAAGTGGCTTTGGAGAATCAACACTAAAGGCTAATCAGAAGAGTAGCCTTATAAAGTATAGAGTGTAAAGAGTTAAAGCAATTCTAGTACTTTCCTCACTTTGGGAATGAAACACATTATTCTGTGGCCAGTGGTAAGTTTAGATAATATCCAGGTGTGAGGCAGAGTAGGAAGCAAGAGAGTGATATGATATGTAGCTGGGGCTCTTTTTAAACACTGAGACATAATTTGCATGCCATAAAATTCACCTTTCTGAAGTGTAAAATTCATTGGTTTTAGTATACTTATGAGATTGTGTAACCATCACCAATATCTAATTCCATGTCTTCATCACTCCAAAAAGAAACCCTATACCCATTAGCAGTCATTCCCCAAACCCCCTTCCCGCAGGCCCAGGCAACTGCTTATCTACTTTGTGTCTCTATGGATTTGCCTATTCTAGACATTGGATATAAATGGAATTATATAACATGTGACTTTTTCTTCTTCTGCGTCCAGCTTCTTTCTCTTAACATAATGTTTTCAAGGTTTATCCGCATTGTAGCATGGACATAAGAAAGAACTACATAAATAGCACTTAGTAGTACTTAGTTCTTTTTAATGGAAGTTTATTCCTCTATTCCTTTTTGTAATATTCCATTGTATGGATGTACCATATTTTATTTATCCATTCATCAGTTGATGGATATTTGGGTTTTTTCCACTTCTGTGCTATTATGAATAATGCTGCTATGAACATTTGTGTACAAGTTGTTATGTGAACATGTTTTCAGTTTTCTTGTGTATATACCCCGGAATGGAATAGGAGTAACTCTATGTTTAACTTTTTGAGGGACTGCCAAACTGTTTTCCAAAGCTGCTGTGCCATTTTATCTTTTATTTTTATTTATTTTTTGCTGTGCCATTTTACATTCCCGCCAGTAATGTATGATGGTTCCATTTTTAAAAAAATAAATTTATTTATTTATTTATGGCTGCGTTGGGTCTTTGTTGCTGCACGTAGGCTTTCTCTAGTTGCGGTGAGAGGGGGGGCTACTCTTCATTGCGGTGCGCAGGCGTCTCATTGCAGTGCGCTGGCGTCTCATTGCTATGGCTTCTCTTGTTGAAGCATGGGCTCTAGGCCTGTGGGCTTCAGTAGTTGTGGCTCACGGGCTCTAGAGCTTAGGCTCAGTAGCTGCGGCGCACGATTTAGTTGCTCCGCGGCATGTGGGATCTTCCTGGACCAGGGCTCAGACCCGTGTCCCCTGCATTGGCAGGCAGATTCTTAACCACTGCACCACCAGGGACGTCCCGTGATGGTTCCATTTTTTTTCCATATCCTTGACAACATTGTTATTGTACTTTAAAAAATTATTATTCTAGCCATCTTAGTGTATATAAAGTGGTGTCTCATTATGTTATTTATTTGTATTTCCCTAATGATTAATGATGCTGAGCATTTTTTCATGTGATTATTGACTGTTTGTATATCTTATATGGAGAAATGCCTATTGAAATTCTTATTTTTAATTGGGTTAATTGGGTTGGTTTGAGTCTTTTTGTTGGTGAGTTGTAAGAGTTTTCTTTATATGTTCTAGTTATAAGTACCTTACCAGAATATGATTTGCAGATATTTTCTCCCACTTAGTGGGTTATCTTTTTACTTTTGATAGTGATTTTTAAAGCACAAGCAACATTTTAAAATTTTGATAAAGTCCAGTTTATCTATTTTTTCTGTTGTTGCTTGTGCTTTTGGTATATCATTGCCTAATTCAAAGTCACCTGTTTTCTTCTAAGAGTTTTATAGTTTTATCTCTTACAGTTAGGTCTTTGATTCATTCTGCATTAATTTTTATAAGTATAAATTTTATGGTATAAAGTAGGAGTCCCACTTCATTCTTATACATGTGGATATCTATATTTCCCAGCACATTCATTGAAAAGACTCTTCTCTCCCCATTGAATTGTTTTGGCACCCTTGTTGAAAAATCAGCTCATTATAGAATTATGGATTCATATTTGGATTTTCAGTTCTATTCTGTTGATGACATGGATTCCAGTGATCTACCGGCTATCCTTATACCACTACCACAGTCTTCATTACTGTAGCTTTGTAGTAAGCTTCGAAATTGGAAAGCGTGAGTTCTTCAACTTTGTTCTTTTTCTTCTTTTCTAAGATTTTTGGCTATTCTTGGTTCATTGAATTTTCTTATGGATTTTAGGGTCAGTTTGTCAATTTCTTTTATTTATTTTTATTTCTATTTTTTTTGGCTGTGCCATGTGGCTTGTGGGATATTAGTTCCCTGACCAGGGATTGAACCTGGGCCCTGGCAGTGAAAGCACTGAGTCCTAACCACTGCACCACCAGGGAATTCCCTGTTAATTTCTTTTAAAAAGGCAATGGGGATTTTGATAAGGATTGCATTGAATCTGCAGATTAATTTGAAGAATATTGGCATCTATTAAGTCTTCCAGTCCATGAACACTGCTGTCTTTCCATTTGTTTTGATCTTCTTTAATTTCTTTCAATAATGTTTCATAGTTTTCAGTAGTCTTCCTTTTAAACATTTGTTACCAATAATTTTATTCTTTTTGATGCTGTTATAAATGGAGTTGTTTTCTTAATTTTTTAATTAGTCATTACTAGTATATGGAAATACAACTGATATTTTATATTGACTGTGTATCGTGCAACCTTGCCATACTCGTTTATTAGCTCTAATAGAATGTGTGTGTATATGTGTGTTCCTTGGAATTTTTTATATACAAGATCATGTCATCTACAGATAGCAGTAGTTTCACCTCTTCCTTTCCAATCTGGAAGCCTTTTATTTCTTTTTCTTGCCTAATTGTCCTGGCTAGAATCTCTAGTACAATGCTAAGTAAAAGTGGAGAGAGCAGACATCTTTGTCTTATTCCTGGTCTTTGGGGGAAAACTTTCACCATTAGTATAATGTTAACTGTGGTTTTTTTCATAGATGCCTTTTATCAAGTTGAGGAATTTCCTTTTGATTCCTAGGTTGCTGAGAGTTTTTTATGATGAAAATGTATTGGGTTTTGTTAAATGCTTTGTCTGTGTCTATGGTCATGTGGTTTTTGTCCTTTATTAATATGTGTATTATATTGATATTTATGTGTTGAACCAACCTTGCATTGCTGGGATAAATCTCACTTAGTCATCATATATAATCCTTTTTTCCCCCTGAGGTGTTTTTTTTTTAAATTGAGGTCTAGTTGATGTACAATATTATGTAAGTTTCAGATATACAACAGAGTGATTCACAATTTTTAAAGCTGTATTCCATTTATAATTATTATAAAATATTGGCTGTATATAATTCTTTTTATATATTGCTAGATTTGGTTTGTTAGCATACTGTTTGTAGCTGGAGCTTTTTGCAAAGTGTTTTTAGTAGCTCTGACATTATACAGAGAGAAATAGAAGGTGCCTCGCATTATACCAACTGCTGTGTGCTGCTACCATGCTAAAGGCCTTATGTATGCTCTCTTATTTAAACTTCTAGGTAGTGGTGTCCCTGTCTTGCAGATGAGAAAACAAAGAGGCAAAAAAAAAAATTTGTTTTGGTTTAGCACTTATCTTCTCTTAAATAGGGATTGATACTGCAAGGAAAAGAAGTAAGGCAGAGCCAAATAGCCAGATAAAGCAGCGGGTTTTTTGAAGGTGTGTTATAAGTTATAAAGCTAGTTTTATGTGTGTAATAACAGAACTGGACCCGTCGTGGGTATAATCATAGGCTAGAGATCTTATATAAGGTGAAGGGCTGGGCATAGAAAGAAATACAAGATTTTCTTGGTCGTATGGCCATCTTTTTTGATAGCAGATAGGATCAGGCCTTAACCCTTAAATGAAAACCATCTTTAAGCCTCAGGGTTAAAGAAGACACTTTTCCTGCCCGTAAGTAGTTAGTGTTGTAGTGTGGATGACATGTAAGCTGTACAGTGATGTTCTGGGCCTTTAGCAATGCCCACATTAACCAGGTGGGCATTGGTGTTGGGGGAGCCTGGAATCCTTATTGTATACTTAGTTAATAATAATAAAGTATGGAATGATTAACTATAAAGTATGCCGATTTGGGACACCAGTTGGTGATTTGGGAGATTTGTGCCCGTGTTTGGGGAACACAGATTCCCTGGGTGTTCAACAGCTGGATTACCAAGTATTAGTATTTCATGGGGATTCAGCTTCCGAAGATGATTGGAATTTGATGAGAGATTGCCTGGCAAGTCTGTAGCTGCAGACAGAAAAGGCAGTGAAAGTAGACTTTAGAGTGGAAAAGTTGGAGGTAGGAGGTCTTTGGATTAGCAGATTAATCTAGTTCTGATGAATATGAGAGAAAAATGGTTAACACAAAATTCTGCATAGTGATTACTTCCAGTGGAAGCCAAGGTGAGGCAGGAGGGTATGGTAGAGAGCTTTAATGGTATTGGTAGGTTCTGTTTCTTAAAATGAGTGGTAGATCCATGAGTGTTCTTTTTATTAGTAGGCTTTATAAATTCTTTGTACATCACATTTTAAAATATATCCAATATTTCTTCACAAAAGGGGGAGATGAAAGAAAAACAGGTGGAAGAATAAAGGAAGAGAATCAAGTCCCAGCAAGGAACTAATGCCAGGCAGCCTTTGCTTAATATATGTCGTGTTACAGTGATCTTGCCCATTTAGAGTTATTAGGAGAATATTTGTTTCTCTCTTTGCTTCCATGACTTAAAACTAAAAGGTAATTTCCTAGAGCTAAGCTTTGGGAAGAGGAGAAGAAAATGAAGCTTTGAAACAGATTTTGTTTCTGTTTCTCAGGGGAGAAAGTGGTAGGTGTTGGAGTGGGAGCTCATGTGTCCAGGCACCAAACTTGGCAGACAGCTCCCTCAGAGCAGATGGAGTGAGGATTTCACAGCCTGACTGACTGACTCAGACCTGCCTCCCTGCAGGCAGCCACTATTGGGGATGGCTTGAATCTCTGTCAAAAGCTGCAGGATCGTGTTATTTCTCCTTCTACTCTAGCAGTGGCAAACTCTAACCTTCCTGGACGAAGAGCTGCCCAGGACTCAGGCAGACCAAGTGTTTGGGCAAGGAGCTGAGTATTGATATCTGACCTCTATTGTTTGCAGGGACAGTGGCTTTGGTGGAATGGACGTTTCTTAGATTGAAGTGTTTAAACAGAGGCTGTTAACTCCCGCTGGATGACTCCCCCAATCCATGTTGCTTTAGGGAGGATTTTTACATTGAATTGGATTGCCTGTGTGTTCTCCAAGCTTCTTTTCTGCCTGGAGATTATGAGAAATGTGAATTGGAAGCTTCTGTATAGTCCATGATTGGTTTAGTGAGGTCAGCATAGGAAAAAACCCTAGGAAAGACTTAGAATTATTGCCTAAGATGTAAACAGCTTTCCGAAAATGACAGATCTTGCTGCCAGTCACGATTTTAGCACCCAGTGTAGATGAACATGTGCTGGATTAGGGCCACAGCCTTTTAGTTGGTGTCCTTGCCTTTAGTCTCTCCTCTGCCAATTTAGACTACAAATGCTGCCAGGCTTTTTTCCCTGAAACCCTACTTTCATCATGGCACTCTTCATTCAGGTAGCTCCAGTAGCTGCCGCTCTGCATCAAGTCTAGGCATGCTGTCTAGCTTTGAAATGTGTTATATCTGGCCTTCTTCTCTAGCTAAAACCTACCTACCTATCCTATAAGTCTTAGCTCAATTTCTTCCTCTTTCAAGCTAGCATCGATCACCATCTTCTGTGCTCTATCAACCATATATAGTAATTTCTAAATAATGTAGTGGTAAATTGTTTCATAATGGTTATTTGTATGTTAGTGTTGGACTCTGAGCCCTTTGAAGTTATGGACCATGTTTCCTCCTCTTCCCCATGGTATTTAAGGTGGCGCTGGGCACATGTCAGTACATTTTGTTAAATTATTAAACACTGAAAGTTTTGTAAGTAATAACTAGTATTTGTATATTATTTTAGAGTTTACAAATGCTTTTACATTTATTGTCTCACTTAATTCTTCCAGAAATTTTGTGATATTCCCATTTAAAGATGAAGAAATTGACGCTTAAAGAGATGAAGCTCAGCTCAGTGCTCTGTGACAACCTAGATGGGTGGGATGGGGGCGGGGAGGGAGGTCCAGGAGGGAGGGGAGATATGTATACATATAGCTGATTCACTTCATTGTACAGCAGGAAGTAACAGAGCACTGTAAAGCAATTATACTCCGAAAAAACAAAAACAAAAAACAAATAAAATCACACATTTAGTATTATTGCATTGGTAAAAATACAATCACACTTAAAAAAAAATAAGAAAAATACATTAAAAGAATGTTAAAATAAGCTTTGTTTAGGGATTACAGGTGATTTATTTTCAGCTTTTTTATTTTCATAAATTCTTTAATTATGTATTACTTTTAGAGGGTAAAAAGGTGAACTAAAAGGAATAAAAATAACTTACTGCTAAAAAAACAAAAAAGAGTTGATATAATTTGCCCAAGCTCTCACAATTGCTAACTGGTAGACAGAACTGGAGTCCAAGTTTTTAGTTCTGTTGAAAATGCCAACTTACCTCAGGTTTTCTTAAAATCCCAGTTTTCTTTAAGGGATTTGTAGACATTGTTATTCAGTACCATGGAAATATGCTGGGAGTGCAATGAAAAAGTGCTGTCTTCCTGTGAACTAGATAGTTATAAAAGATGTTATGAATGTTTCACATTCAAATGGATCTGAAGAAAGAAGGTGTAGTGGGTTGAATAGTGTCCCTCATATCTACCCATCACCTTAGAACGTGACCTTTTTTGGAAATAAGGTCTTTGCAGAAGTGATTAGTTAAGGATTTTGAGATGAAATCATCCTAGATTTAGGGTGGGCTCTAAATTCAATGACTGGTGTCCTTATAAGGAGAAGAGAGGACACAGAGAGGAACAGGGAAGAAAAGGCCATGTGAAGTTAGAGGCAGAGATTGGAGCTAGGTAGCTACACACCAGGGACCAGCAAGGATTGCTGATAGCCACTAGAAGCTGGAAGAAGCAAGGAACCGATGGTCCCCTGCAGCTTTCAGAGGGAACATAGCCCTGCCAACACCTTAATTTCAGATTTCTAGCCTCCAAAACTGTGAGAGAATAAATTTTGACTGTTTTAAGCAATGATGTTTGTGCTGATTTGTTACAGCAGCCTTAGGAAACTAATACAGAAGGGAAGAAAAAATGATTACCAAAAGTCTCTTATATACCAGCCTTATTCTAGGTACTACAATATGTTATTTTACTTTATCTGTCAACAGCTTTTTGTAGATAGGGATTATTTATCCATATTTTATTATCAGAAAAATAAGATTCAGAAAGATAAAATAGAAAACTCATGTTTCAAAAATATTCTATCATTCTGTTTTCAGCTATATATCAATACTTTCTTCTGTTGGTTGCCTGAGGAACTTACTTTGTGGTCCTCACAGTGATTGGGCACTGAATTGTGATGGTCTATCCCTACTAGATTGGTTAAAGATGTGAACGGTGGATCAGTCAAAAGAGGGCCGGAAGTCTCATATGACCTTTCTAATGGGCCTGAGTTTTAGCCTCTCTCCCCCAACATCTTTACCTACCTATTCACTCAGCCTTCATGAAACTTTCCGAGATTCCTCTTTACCTAATAATTTTCTCTCTCTCTCTCTCTCTCTCTTTCATCTGAAACTCCATAACAGTTTATCTACTGAATTTTATTACGCTTATCGTAGTCTATATTTTATTATGTGATTTCTGTCTATGTCTTACTATCCCAGGTACATTGTCAGCTTCTTGAGGATGAGGATCTTGTCGTATTCATTTTTATATCTTCTATGTTACGTACTGGGAATCCTTACTCATAACATCTGCTAATTAATTGTTAGTTGGATTTCTGTTTTCCTCTTCTCCCTCTTCTCCAGTTTTCAGGTTCCAGTGCCAACTTTTGGAAGGCAGAGTTCATCTTTGGTTTCTTCCTGTCTTCCTTTTCAGTGACGTTATTATCCTTGTGTACCTCATACCCTCGCTGGGGCTTGTTGTCCGCTGACTCTCATTTAATTCTATTCTGAAGTGTTGCTATGCTGTATTCTAAACACGTTTTTAAGAGGTCTATCATAGCATTTTCACAATGTTATAATCATGTTAGATGCCTGCCTCCCAAACTACAAATTTCTCTAAAAGAAGGGTTTTTCTTGCCCATTCTAATACCCAAAATGCCTAGTTTTTTGCTTCACATTCATTAAATGTTGGTTGAGTGAGTAAATTAATGGTGTTTTACTTCCTAGGATGTCTGTATTTTTCTAGGAAAACTGGTAGCCCGATAGGCCTTCCAAATCCAATTGAATTTGGTGGTAGAATTTTTAAAAATATTAACAAGTATTGAGGTAGAGGTCTGGGTTGGGAGCCTTTTGATTCCCCTAATATTCAACCTTATAGGTTACCCTCTATTTTAGATGGTTGGTCCTGCCAGGTATAGATGCGAAGTAGATCATAAGGCCAAGATCATCTTGAAAAGTGATGCTGAAACTCTCCATATGGAGCAGACTTATTTCCAGGAGAGTTTTGTGAAGCTATCTTTTCATGAAAATAGCTTTTAAGAAGCAAAGTACAACATTTTAAGCTTCAGATAATTCAAGGCTTAGAGGAGATTGAGATCCTCTTTTATAGTTTCTTCCTCTAAGGGAGTAGCGTAGCATGAGAGAAAGAACACTGACGTGGGGTTCACAGTGCAAGTTCTGGTCCCAAACATGAGTGTAATTATTTATATGATTATAGTGGACTTCTGTTGTTTTCGCCTTCCAGTGTCCATTTCCCCTTCTTTTAATACCATCGTCCAGATTTTCCTCTGGAGAGCCATCTTCTCCCTAGAACTCAGGTCTTGTGCTTTGGGCAGAGCCCACTTCACCCCTGGCTTCAAGGATGGACATGTGATTCATGCCTTGCTAATTAGAGTATTATATTTTTCTGACCATGGAGATTGATTTAGGAATGGGCAGCAATCTCAGTTTGGATCTATTTTTGATCAACTTTTTTTAGAGAAGGTATATATTCTTTTTATATTGGATATGAACCTGGGAAGATGTAAGACTGGGGTCCTCAGGAGAAGTTCTGCCTGGGAATGAAGCCAAAACAGAGATGAAAAGCAACCAGATCCTCTGAACTCCTAAAATCTGTTGAACTCAAAACCTGGACTTTTCATATATGTGAATTAGTAATTTTGTTTTTGCCTAGTTTACTTTTGCAAGTCACCTGAAAAGGTGACTTTAAACAAGCTTTTCAGGACTTTCCTGGTGGCGCAGTGGTTAAGAATCCGCCTGCTAATGTAGGGGACACGGGTTCGAGCCCTGGTCCGGGAAGATCCCATATGCCACGGAGCAACTACGCCCGTGTGCCACAACTGCTGAGCCTGTGCTCTAGAGCCCACGAGCCACAACTACTGAAGCCTGCATGACACAACTACTGAAGCCCGCGCGCCTAGAGCCTGCGCTCCACAATAGGAGAAGCCACCGCAGTGAGAAGCCCGTGCACCACAACGAAGAGTAGCCACCGCTCGCCGCAACTAGAGAAAGCCCACACGCAACAACAAAGACCCAACACAGCCAAAACTAAATAAATTTATTAAAAAACAAACAAGCTTTTCTGAGCCTTTATTTTAGTATCTTTAAAATGAGCACACTGGGCTCATTAAGAGGTAGATTTACTTCTATGTTGATACCTGTTTGAAATAAACTAGATTTTTTTCCATTGGAATAACCCAGGTTGGTGGTCTGGGTGTTCTTGGTGCTACTAAGTTGTGTTTCCCTGTTGTTAAATCTGACTACTGATATTTCAGTGGATTTATAAAATGATAGCATTGTCACTTATGTCTGTAAACTTGACCATATATTTTAGCCTTTTGAGTTTTAGTTTCCTCTTTTAGGGTGCTGATGCTGATAGCTGTCTTGTTCAACTCACAAAATCAAATGGTGGAATGAAATCAGAGGGTCAGAAGAGAAGTATAATTTTGACTATAGAGGATAGGTAGGATTCAGATGAAAAGAGAGGTAAGGCATGAACATGAATGACGTGAGCAAAGGCAAAAAAGAATGAGAATTCTTCTGTAGGTCAAACTTGTTCACATTCCTGGTGGAATATTGTATTTCATTCTGTCTTTCTCACTGCATGAATAATTAGGGTACTGAAAGATTTGAAATAAGATCTTTGTGGGAAAGTAAAGGGTTCCAGAAATATGACTGAAAACTTAGTAACTGTCTATAATTATCTTGCTCTGTCGAAAAAATTCTGAGCAATGGTTTTCCATTCTTTCAGAGGAGAGAACTAGGCGAATTGATATGAGATATTTGGAGTCTAATGAAGACATTTGGTTAAACATTAGAGCCCCTCAAAATAGGAGGACTCTCTTTATCTTGAGTCATGATCATCTCGTTTTATGGAAATATGTGGAGGCACTGAGGTTTCTAGATGAGCATTTGTCATCCCTTTTAACTATAAGTCTACCTGGTTGTGGTTCTTGTCATGAACTACAGATATTTCTGCTATTGGGGAATAAGAACAATACCTATAAACAAGTTTTCTATATTTTATTGTACTTTATGGCATTAGGTGTGTGGAATTCATGGCACTTTAGAGCTGAAAGAGATAGTAGGAATAATAGAGCAAATGTTTATTGAGTACTAGTTGTGTGCTATCCACTGTGCTAATTTCTTTTCATATATTAAAGATCTTCCTCGACTTATGGTGGGGTTACATCTCGATAAACTTATGGTAAGATGAAAATATTGTAAGCTGAAAATGCATTTAATACACCTAACCTACTAAACATCACAGCCTAGCCTGCCGTAAATGTCCTTAGAACACTTACATTAGCCTACAGTTGGGCAAAATCATCTCACACAAAGCCTATTTTATAATAAAGTGTTGAATATCTCATGTAATTGAATACTATACTGAAAGTGAAAAACAGAATGGTCTCTAGGTACAGAATGGTTGTAAGTGCATCATTTGTTTACTCTTGTGTTCCTGTTGCTGACTGGTTTTGGAAGCTGTGGCTCATTACTGCTGCCCAGCATCGTGGGAGAGCATCCTTCCTACCTGTCGCTAGTCTGGGAAAAGATCAAAATTCAGAATTCGATGTATGGTTTCTACTGAATGTGTATTGTTCTTGCACCATCGTAAAATCAAAAAATTGTCAAAACATCATAATTTGGGAACCATCTGTGACTAATTCTCACAGATACCCTATAAAATAGGTACAATTATCATTCCTATTTTTTAAAAATGAAGTATAGTTGATTTACAATGTTTCAGGTGTATATATCATTCCTATTTTATGAGTGAGGAGATTGAAGATTAACAGGTTAAGAAATGTACCCGCAGGTCATGCAGCTAAGAAGTGGCAGAGCCGGAATAATTAAAAATCTGTAATTGTGTGCCTTAAAGGTTATGTGGTATGGGGGTTCCCAGCCTGGGCTCCTCGTAATCTAGAGTCACAGTCCCCTTTCCACCCAGTGTCATTCCACTGTACCACTACCAGGGGGCGGTATTTGTGGTGTAACAAAATCTGTGCTAAAAATGAAATCTAGAGGGAGTTTACTACATTTAGTGGTTTTTTTTTTTTTTAAATTTTAACTTCAGTGACTGCTTAATGACTGAGATATGATTATAATAAATTAGGACTTTCAGCATTTTAAGATTTTTCTGATGCAATAAAAGAGAGTAAATAAAAAGCAAAATGCATAAATTAATTTTCCCTTTACTGCAAATAAGAGTTTTGTATTTAAAGTGATTTAAAATGAGATGCTAAGAATGAATGAGGAGAAATATATTTCACGTTTTTTTCCTGGGCTAAGTGGCTATGCTGTTTTTCTATTCGAGTGGGTGTGTGTGTGTTTTTTTTTGTCCTTGGAGGATTACATTACTTAGGGAGACCACCACTACTAATAACAATCATTTGAGTAATGTTTTACATTTTACAGAGTACTTTCACTTATGTTATTGCCCAAACAACATTAGTCTTTCCATCTTTTGTGTTCCCATAGTCCTCTGCACAGAGCTCTGCACTGTATTGTAACATTTTTTGTGTGTTATTTACTCCCCACCCAACTATAGTCTCCAGAACAGTGTTCCTAGGGAACTGATCTGTGGGCCCTGTGGAGTTAGTACTGCCATGTTGAGTGGAGGGGAGCTCAGAGCTGCCTCCCAGAACGATATAAACTTTGAATCTGTTGGAGTTGAGAAAAAAGTTAAAATCAGTTTGCTTAGAAATAAAAGTGAAGCTTCTATTTATAGCATAGCGTAGCAGGAAAAAAGCGTAGAATTTGTACTCAAAAGATCTGGATTTGAATTCCTTCCCCTATTTACTAGACATTCATTCTCAAAGCACTCTTGTACTTCTCCTCAGTAGTATTTATTGCAGTTGTAATTAAATAATTATTTGTTTATTGATTATATTTTCCACTAGTATACAAATTTAATCAGGAGAGAGACTATCAGTATTCGTCACAATTATAGTCTCTGCACCTAGCACAGCAACTGATACAGTTTAGGTGCTTAATAAATATTTATTGAATGAATAAATCTGGTAAATTGGGACAAGGGGGATTAAAATTGGCTTGACTGAATCTGAGGAGTTGGAAAATTTTTCACTGAGGATGTTACATTTAAATTGAGACTTGAAGGGTGAATGGGAGTTGGCTAGGGAAATAATGAGGAAAACGTTCTGAAGGGAAAAAACATCTGGGAAAGGGAAAGAGCCTAGTTAGTTTGAAGAAACACATCCCTGTGTGACTGGAATGCAGGGAGGGGGAGGGTGGTGTGAAATGAAACTGGAGTAAACAGAGGCTAGATCATGCAGAGGCTTATAGGCTTTGTTAAGGCTTTTGCAGTTGATTCTAATAGAAATGGGATGCTATAAGAGTTTTCATAGAGGAGAGCCATGATAGATGTTCCTTTTGAAATGACTGTCCTAGCTGCTATCTAGTGGGGACTGGATTGGAGGAGGGGAAGTGTGGATGCTGGGAAACCATTAAAATGCTTTGAGACGCCCAGGTGAGAGATGATGGTGGCTTGGACAAAGATAGTGGCAGTGGAGATGGAAGGAGGTGGAATAATATAAGAAATACTTGCTAGATAAGATTATCAGGTCTTGATGATTAATTGGATGTGAGATGAAGGAGAGGGAGGTAGCAAAGTATGTCTGATAGGTTTCTGATTGGGCACCTGAGTAGATCCGGGAACCATTTACTGAGATGAGGAACACTGGAGGAGCCTGAAGAAACAGATTTTAGGGTGAGAGGATGAGTGTTATTTTAGACGTGTTTTTGACATGTGTTTCAAGTGCCTGCGAGACATCCAAGTAGAGGATGACTATGGGCAGTTAGGTATATGGGTTTGAACTTCAGGAAAGCGTATTGTATTCTGTGACTACGAGGACAGAAAGAACTACCTTATTCTTTTTTTCATGACTGCATGTGTAAATACTAAGGTACCAATTATGTGGCATAATTAACCTAAGGAAAAGGTAAATAATATGGAGAGAGAAGAGTAATTTTTTTTTTTTGCCCAGACCTTTTTTTTTAATTGAAGTATAGTTGATAATACAATGTTGTGTTAGTTTTAGGTATACAGCAAAGTGATTATTATACATATATTTATTCTTTTTCAGATTATTTTCCAATATAGGTTATAACAAGATATTGAATATAGTTCCACCATGAAGGCACCCCACCCGATCTTGTCTGATCTTGGAAGCTCAGCAGGGTTGGGCCTGGTTAGTACTTGGATGGGAGAGAAGAGTAATTTATAAATGTGAGTTTCCTTTAAGAGAAAGGGGAAATGAGGTCCAGCTAACAGGTGGTTTTGGTCTTAGATTAGCGGAGGGCCACCTGACTTATTATTTGAACAGAAGGGATAGAGGAGAATGTACAGAGGGATGGAAGATACAGAAAGTTGTGTAGATTGAATGGTGGGAAGTTGAGGATGTATCCATCTGGTGGATTCTATTTTCTTTGTTAAGTAGGAGGCTAGGTCATCTACTGAGAAGGAAGAAGGAAGGGGTGCTATTTGAAGGGAATGAATAAGATTTGAAATCACTGTTGTCTTTTGACCAAACACATGATTTATCGACAGTCAAAGGCCTTGTTGAGGTGCCTTTCTGCAGTGTTGTGTGTTTTGGCATTCCTCAGCAACTTGGGGACATATTTGGAGAAGGTGTGTAATTGAGCTTATCAGGGGTTTTTGAGGTTTTACCAGGTAGAAAAGATGAAAGGCAAAGGAAATATAGGTTATTGAAATACTAGGTCATGGAATCGAGAGGCAGAAGAAAATAGGAAAGGAGCAATGGACTGAGGTAGTGGTTCTCAAACTTTAGTGTGCATCAGAATCATTTGGAGGATTTGTTAAGACATAGATTGCTTTCATTTGTAAAATAGGAAGGTAAGTTCTGATGCCTTTCTCATTTGATTGTTGTAGGATATTAAGGAGGCAGCATGTGAATGTTCTCTAATTAGAAGAGAGCTATTAACATGCTTTTTGCGGTAAGGCATTCAGGTTTAAGGAGGTTCAATAAATTAGCAAGTAACTCTTGGTATAAGAACACTTTAGTTTCCTGGGTACCTGATTACATACAGTTTACACACTTTGTGTATTCCAGCTTTTTTCTTCTGACTTACAGGCAAAATGCCCATTATTTGTCTCTAGTGGATTGAGCATTTTCTGTGATCCCAAGTGAAAGATTTAGCCTCTCTGTGCCTTTTTAAAATGAGGCAATCAATATTTGCATTGTTTTTACTTTCCCATGAGGATAGTATGAGATTTCATTATTTTTTTCATTATTTTTTAACTACAGTTTTTTTGCATTCTTTTGAGACTGTTTTTCACATATAATGAAAAGTCTTCATTTTAGTTATAGAATCTGATGATTTATTATAAAGATGATAATGATAGCTAACATTTATTGAGCATTAATTGTGTGCCAGGCATTGTGCCAGTTACACAGTAAATAGGACAGTCTAAGGAAGTGCCTACTTAGTGTTCTAATACAGTATTTTATTGAATCCTTTCAGCGGTCTTATGAGGGTATAAATTATGTTTCCCCTATTTTACAAATAAGTAAGGCTTAGGTAAGTGATATGCCCAAGTCATGCAGCTTCTAAGTGATAGCTGGGATTCAAATCCAAGGTTGTCCAATTCCATATGCCTGTTCATAATCACTATACTAGAATTGCAGCAATCAACATAGTAGTGTCTACTTTTGGTCATTAAGTCAGCTGGTTTACTAATTTTGCAATTACATGCAGACTTAAGCTCTGGGAGCTTGTGTGTCCATCTTTTTGAGTTCTATGTAAGAAGGGATTGTCAGGGTTTATGAATATGCAGATGAGACTGGAGGCACTTGAAGTTTAGAAATGTTCATGGCCCCATCTTTATCATTCATTTTACAAAAACTTATTGAAGACTTAGGGTATGTCAGGACATTGTGCTAGGTGTATGGTACGTTAAGACAGTCTGAATTCTTACTGGTTTAGCATAACTTTGGGAAATTTAACAGTGGGGCTCAAAAGAGAAGCAGAGAGGAATTGTGAGAAGAACATTAGATTGAAGCTTGAGAGATCTGGGTTCAAGTCTAGTACCAGAATGCTATAGATGGCTTGGGTGATGTATAGGAAATGGTACAGTACTTCCTGTAAAGTGGCTAAAAGGTGTTGAATGAAAACCATGGTTTGGAACTAATTTTGTTTTGCGTCCTGTGATGTTTTCTGTTACGAAATTCTTCTCTTTTGTTTATTTATATATCCACTGGGCAGCGCATATGTTTGTGCCACACCTCTGCCTGGGTGGTTGATGGATTTGGAAACATGCTTGTGTCCAGAGGATTGGGAGAGCAGATGCCAGCCAGAGGTGGAATCAGTACCCTGGAGAGCTCCAAGCAGGCAGGAGATCCAAGCAAAAAATCAATCCTTAGGCTGTCAATGATTATAATTCTCTGCAGGAATCTTAGAATGTTAGCAGATCCTGAAGTTATTCCCTTCATTTAGTGTAGATTCCTTGACAATGATGGCTCCAGTTTGGACTGACTTTGTAGGTTGGTAGACTTGGAAAGATCTTTGGGGTCACCTCATCTAACTTCTTCATTTTAAATATAGAGAAAACAGAGACCCAGAACGAGAATAGCAAAAGGACAAGTGCCTTGTCAAAGACAGCACAGCAAGTCATTAGAAAAGACTGGACAAGAATCCAAGTCTTTTGAGTGACAGGCCAGAGCTTCGTGTGTGATGATGGATCTACCTGTCTTTAAGTGTCTTCTTAATAAAAGCAGTTCAGATTATAAGAATAAAAGAAGTAATAAATCCTACACAATATTTTTAGCAAAAAATTATAGTTTTCTGGATGAACAGGGATTTAAGATGGCCTCATAGGACTGAGGCAAAGGGATATATAGTGTCAGTTTCTTTACATTCTCTTGGTGGCTTTCAGTGGATAATTTTTTTTTTAATTGGAACATAAGCAGAGGGTATTGTGCTGAGAGATGAGTTGCTACATTGTTCTACATCTCTGCAAGAGGCACAAGCTCTGATAATTTCTTCTCCAGAGCTGCTGCTGGGCTTCTAGTTTTGGGTGGTGGTGGTCTGTTCTTCACACTGCTGCAGCCCCAGTAAGTTTTCTTAGTACAGATAAATACCCAAATGGCAGAGCTGAAGGGTCTTACCTTTGGTCTGCCTCCTTTATTTTACGGATTACGTTTAGTTCTGAGCTATTCTTCAACATTAAGTATGTCTCAGAGCTCTGAAACTGTACCTTGAGGCTTGTTCTTGCATTAGCCCACTTGGAAATGCTTTACCAGAGATCTTCTCTGGGCCAGAGGAAATCTACCTTAAATGGGTCAATTGCAGAGAACATCCTTTGAAGCACACTCTGAAACAGCATCTGGCCTTATGTGTTAGGATCTCACTTCTTCAGGCAAAAACTTTCTCAGGTATTCATTCAGCTTCTCCAAGAAAGAAGGTTTTTGGAGGCCAGAAATCTTATTTCTGGGCTGGCTTTCTGCTAGTTTCCTCTTCCATTCTGTTTCTTTATGTTGTTCTTTTTAATGACGATAATTCTTTGCCTTTCACAGGTGTTTCGGTTTTAAAATTGTTGGCCCATCCTTATTTAATCCTCCCACCAATCATATAAGATAGATATTATACACATTTTAGCATTTAGATTTAGCAAACATTTGTGAATGCTAGATACATGCTAGACATTGTGCTAGTTTTTCACATATATCATTTTTAAACATCTCTGTAAAGTGTTATCCGCATTTTAGAGAAGAGAAATAGAATCTTAAAGAGATTAAGTAACTTCTATTCCATTCATTTTTGTTTTTTTATACCTACCACCGATTAGAACTGTCCTTAGCACTTAGGAGAAGTAAAAGACATGTTTGCTGTTCTCCAGAACTCATGTGAGAGTGTCTGAGGGAGTCAAGGTTTGTAAAGACAGTGTAGAACTTAATCAAGTGTTAAGAGTTAATTGTTGGTTATACATCCAAGAAAAAAAATTAAGTTGAACTGTTAGAAGAGGGCAAGAAAAATCAGAGTGGACCAAAGAAACGAACACAATTTTATGAAGAGAAGATAGAACCTAAATTGAGGGATCTGGAGCCATTATAGGTCCCTGATCCATGGATAAGATGATAAAGAGTTAGGTTAGGAATGTGAAGCTAGCTAGAGAGATTAGTGGGAAGAGAGATTAGAGGCCAGAAAACAAGCTAGGAGATTGTTTTAATCTAGATTACCCATAGGAGCCAGGCCTGGTCATGTCTTTCTACTTCTAAGGGAAAAGAGAATTTTTTTTAATGCAAAGGATCATAGCATTCTTGAAATTCTTAGCTTTGCCCCTGCAGTTTAGCCTTCAAAGAAGTGGTAGGTTAGGGAATTTGGACACATATCCCTCTTCTCTTCCTTTGACCCCAAAATGCTGCTTTGAACTTGCTGCTGGTTCCCATGCCTCTTCTGAAAGATGACCTTTCTGTTTCTCAACATCTTCCATACACATTGTTTCATTTTACTTTTACAGTAGTTGTGCTGCAAAAGGCTTGGCAGATGTTATTCCCATTTGATAAATGAAGAGACCGAGACCAACGTAAATTAAACAATTTGTGCAAGATCACACACTAAAGTACCTTAGAGCTGGGAATAGGATTCTGATGAGTGATAGTTTTTTCTCATTACCTGGTAGAGGTAAACTTAGCTCTCACACTCCCCGTCTACTCTCCATCCATCAAATTTAATTATTCCACAATTTGTACTTATATCAGTGATCAGTGTTTATATTATTATAATTACGTAAATATTGTTTTCTGCAGAGCTAGATGATATATTGTACTCTGATTGTAATGCTTACCGTACACCTTTTTTTCTAGAGTTAACAGTATTCTGATGTTTTTTCCTTGAATAAATTTTATAAATCTAAATTTAAAATTTTCATACTGTTTCATCAGAATTCATCATACACCTGTAACTTGGTCCATGTTCCCTAGTAAACAGAGCTTGAGGCGAGCATTAAATGCTGACTGAGAGGTGCAATCCCAGGGCAGCAAGAGTGAGGGTAAGGGGAAATGAGGCAGCAAGAATGGGAAGCAAATGCAAGGTGATGCATTACTGCACTGGCTACTGCTTAACAACAAGCCGTGAAGAGATAATAGCTGGTCATTTGGCAGGTGCACCTACTCACCCACTCAGGACATTTCCATATGGACTGTACTGAAAATTGTTAGAATAGTCCGTTCGAAAGAGGGAGAGATTTTGTCTATTGGCTTTCGTCTGTTTTGTTTCCCATTGTGTATAATTTTCCACATGAAGAATAACCTCCCCTTTCCTGGTTGCATCATCAGATGTGTCTTTGGCAATTTGGAGGGAAGCAAGATCCTACCTTCTGTAGTGTGACACCTTGTCTGAATCTGGAAGTTGTGGGAGGAGTCAGAGACTCAGGGAATGTAGCTAGTTGGCCTCAGATATGTGTCTAATACAATCAGTTTCTAACAATATCTGAAAAATCTACTGACACTCTCCTCTCCCGTCCCCTGTCTGGAGATCTCCCTCCCAGAACCCTCTATTCTGTTTCAATCTGTACTATTTGCTACCTAGGCCTATTGCATCTTGGGATTTTTTTTTTTTTTTTTACTGCTCCCCTGGGGAGTAGCTACTGTTTCATGGATCCCACTTTTTTCTTTTTTGCTTTACTTTTATTCCCTTATTCTACAGGAACACATCTTCCAGGAGGTTTTTAAGAAAGAGTGCCTAAGAGATGAATCTTCTGAGAATTGCATGTTCAAAAATGTTGTTATTCTACTCATATATTTGGTTTACAGTTTTCTAGAATACAGAATTCTAGATTGAAAATAGTAATTTTTCCCCAAAATTTAGAAAATTATTGCTCTGTCTTCTGCCATCTCATATTACTTTGAGAAGTTTAATATTGATAGGTTAAGAAGGCAGAATTAAAGAATAAAAAGCTTGATGCTTGAACTTTAGGTTATATAGATTTTTATATCAAACAATTTAAGGATATATTTACATGGAACATTTATAAAAATTAATATGAACAAGTTCTAGAGAACACATTAACAGATTTCAAAAATAGAAATTATAAAGAATGATCTTTGACTACAACATAGAAGTTAATACAAAATGATAAATTTTTAAAATTCCCCATGTATTTTGAAAATTTAAAAGCATACTGTTAGCCTACTGTAGAGCACAGGGTATTCCGCTCAGTATTCTGGAATAACCTAAATGGGAAAAGAATTTGAAAAGAAATAGATACATGTATATGTATAACCGAATCACTTTGCTGTATACCTGAAACTAACACAACATTGTTAATCAACTATACTCCAATATAAAATAAAAAATTTAAAAATAATTTAAAAATTAAAAAAAGAAAAAGAATAGATACATGTATATCTATAGCTGAATCACTTTGCTGTACACCTGAAACTAACACAACATTGTTAATCAACTATACTCCAATATAAAATAAAAAATTTAAAAATAATTTAAAAATTTTAAAAAGAAAAGGAATAGATATATATGTATAGCTGAATCACTTTGCTGTACACCTGAAACTAATACAACATTGTTAATCAACTATACTCCAATATAAAATAAAAATTTTTTAAAAAGCATACTGCTAAATAAGTAACACAAATTTAAAATACCTAGAACTGAATGACAATGAAAACGTTACATAGCAATATTTGAGGGATAAAGCAAAGGTAGAATTTTGAAGAAAATTTAAATTTTAAATACGTAAATTAGGTAAGAAAACTTTAAAGTGAATGCACTAAGTGTCCATTTTATGAAGTTAGGAAATGAAAAGAATAAACTGAAAGGAAAAAAGAAATACAGAGAAAAGCATGGATTCCCATATACACAGAAAAGACCTTCTGGGATTTTGTGATTGTGTTGGCTCTGTGGACCAATTTTGGAGAAATGACATCTTTGCAGTTATGAATCTTCTAGTTCATAAACATGATGTATCCCACCATTTATTTGTTGCTTCTCTAACTTCTCTAAATTTCATTATGTGGTTTTTCAGTGTGGATGCCTTTCACATATCTCATTGCCTTTATCCCTTGGTGTTTGGTGGTTCTTTTGATGCTATTGTAAATGGCATTATTCTTTGAATTTCATTTTTTATTTATTGGTTGCTGGCACCTAGAAACAAGTAAGTTTTTTCAAAAAAAAAAAAGACAATTAGAATATTTCCATTTTGCAACTCCTAGTGAATTAATGTATCTAGGCATTGACCACCAACAGCTGTTAACGTCACAAAAAGAGAGACTGCAGACATTATGAGCTCCTGATAAAAGAACATAAAGGGACCTAACATGAGTCTGATGAAGCCTCTGGATCCAGCTGCCAACTTGCAGGGAACACAGAGGCCCAAGGAACATGTTTATCTTCCTCTCGGAAAATTCTGCCTGTATGTCCAGTGCTCCAAGTTCTTCAACATAGCAGCCACAAGGGGAAAAAAAAAACAGATGAAGGAGAAAACCTGTGGATTAAAAGGGATTTAGAAGACATGTAATGTTTTTGTTTTTTTTAATGGGCAACTGTAAACTATAGTGTCTAAGAATGTATACTTGGGTGCAAACATAATGGAGCGATCATTATAAAAGTCAGGATAGAGATTACTTTTAGGGGAAGGGAGGAGTCTAAATTTGGGACAGAGGACTGCGGGAGCTGCTGGGATAGCAGGCAAAATTCTGTTTCTTAACCTGGATGGTGAATACATTAGTGTTTACCTTATAACAACTCATTAAGCAATACATTTTTTGGTGTGACTTTCTGTGCCTTTGTTTTATTTTACAATATACAGTTTAAAGAAAAGAATGTTTTCTGTGGTCTGAACTAATGAACAAGAGGATTAGTGGGCACAGAGGAGAAAAGAAGGGAGCTTTATAAAAAAAATTTTTTTGTTTTACTACTCTATGCTGAGCTCTGTGCTAGGGCGTTTCACAGATAATATCTTAATATTCAAAACCAACTATCCCTGTTTTACTGAGTGTTATAGAGGTTAAATAACTTACTCATGGTAGTGAGTAGCAGAGTAGAAATTAAAGCCCAAACTTGACCTGGTTCCAAAGTACATATTACTTCTACTTTTCTCATTGACTGATGTTGGCAAGCAGAAGTGTGGGTGGTACACTGATTTCTGTCTAAATGCAGTGTCTGCAGTATCTATCCTTAAATTAGTCACCCTTTTGAAAAGTTGTGTGTTTCATGTATATGAAAAATTTTATGGAAACATGTATGTTAAATTCTCTTTCTCCAACTGATCTATTATGTAGAAAGACCAGTTATATTATTCATTCTAACAGAAAAAAAAAGATAGTTCTAAGAAGATAACATAAGTATCATAAGTATCATACAGTGATACCTTTAAATCTCCTGTTTTTAGGGGAATTTTCTAGTGAAACACGAAAAAAAGATATTTGAAATTTGGAATGAGTTTCAAATTTAGATCAGTAGCTGAACAGTACCAGAACAGTCTTAAACATAAAGAAATATATGTATCAGGAGAGATTTTATTTTTAACATTTTGTGTTGATTTTAGCCCTGCACTGTATAAACTTGGATTAGACTTGCCTGTAGACTGACCAGGATTCAAACTTATTTTTCTGGCTGCAGCTTGATTTTAGAAATTTAGTTTTATATTTAATTTATATTTAATTTTGACTTAGATTTATTTCTCTTAGCATTTTATCTGTTTATAACTTTATTTGTACTCTTAGTTTACAGGGAACTGATCTCTTCTACTCTCTCTTTTGTTCTGCTTTTCCATTCCCTTGGCATGCCTTTATTGTTACTATAAGACAATCAGGTAAGATTTTATGGAAATACTTAAAATAAGCATGTAAATTGAGTTGGTTTTTAAATTTTAAAAGCGTGTTAAAACTAAAAACCTAAAAATAATTATATAAATATATTGTTAGTTTTGATCATTTCAGAGCATGATTTCTCAAAGTGTGGTAGTCTGACTACCTAAATCAAAAACACCTAGGGTGGGCTTCCCTGGTGGCGCAGTGGTTAAGAATCCACCTGCCAATGCAGGGGACACGGGTTCAAGCCCTGGCCCGGGAAGAGCCCACATGCTGCAGAGCAACTAAGCCCATGCACCACAACTACTGAAACTGTGCTCTAGAGCCCGTGTGCCACAACTACTGAGCCCACGTGCTACAGCTACTGAAGCCAGTGTGTCTAGAGCCCGTGCTCCACAAGAGAAGCCACCGCAATGAGAAGCCCACACACCACAACAGAGAGTAGCCCTGCTCGCCGCAACTAGAGAAAGCCCGTGCACAGCAACAAAGACCCAATGCAGCCAAAATTTTAAAAAAAATCTAGGATGCTTATTACTTTGAAAGCATACTCCATAGGTCCCACTCCAGCCCTTCTGCATCAGAATCTCTGCATTTTTAAACAAGTGCACATGTCTAGAATTTGATCCTCATCCTTTTTTCAGTTTCGCATTTATTTCTTATCCATAATGTCTTTAATGACGTAGATATCAAAAGACCATCTGGAGGTTGATTTAGTAGACCATTTGTATGTTTTTGAAACAATAGATTTGTGACGTAAGTTGGAGATCTTGACAGCATAAATACATTTTCTTTCCAACAAATTAATGATCTCTTTAATGATAGTATATGATTTTTGAAGGATTCCCAGCTGCATTGTCAAAGACATTAAATTAAAATATTGTTATGCTATGTGTATATATAGACTAAAAAAGGAATCAAGACTCAGAATTTCTTTTTCCAGAATGAGTGTCAGTTATTCCAGTCATTATTAACCTTTGTATGTTTGTGTGGCTTAAGATAATCTAATTTACTTCTTTTCCTGACAAGCAGTTGTTCCCTTTCTGTTTAAATATGCCAGTGGCAGGAAACTCTCTCCTGAAGCAAACTGTTCCTTGCAATGATGGACAATTTGCCTCTATTATTTCCACTTATTCTAGTATCAGCCCTTCTGATAACAATTAAGCTCTAACCTATAAAAGTGGACCCAGTGAATAAGTGAAGATAAAAGTATTGGGGAAGGAAATACAAGGACAGTGCTGAAGTAGGAAGAGAGGCATGGGCAGAGAAAAACCCAGAAAGGAGCATGGGTGCTGGAAATCTATCTGATAATTTTACTTTCCCTGACCTATTTAAAAGGTTCTGTTGGAGTGTCATAAGGTGCTGAGAATGGCTTCTGAAAAGAGCACTCACCTTTATCCTCGCCCACCCCCACCATGTCCCAAGAGGCCCTTCTCATTTCAGTTCCACGCTGGTTCCAAGTACTTTCTCATCTTATAAAACAATCCTCTAATGGTAGCACTTGAGCCCCACATCGCCATCAATTTGGATGAGGGAGCCTTAGTATTTGGCCAAGAGCTGGGTCTCACCACTAAGGCATATATTATATAAATCTACCTACCTGGTTACATGCATCTCAAGTATTATGTTGCCCAGGTGATTCCTCAAGAAAGCAATTGATTAAACCGTATGGATGAAAATGCAAGCAGTAAGGTGTTGGTTCATGCATACAAAGTGCTTAGAAGTCAACATTCCCATCCTTACACAAGAAACAGCTGAGCAAAATAAAAATTGGTAACTTTTTTTGGACAGTAAGAAGTCAGTAATAAGTAAGTTTTCTTATCAGAGAACTGAAATCGCTGCCCCAAAATACGGAGAGACAGGTGGATCCAGAAAGTCACAGCTGAGATCCGCTTACTCGGTCGGAGCAGGAGCTGCTGGAGTCATGAACTGGTAGGAACACTTCGATGGTAATTACTGGAGGCTTGAGTGTGGGCTAGCTCGACACTGAGAAACTGCGGGGGCCAGAGTCTTAGACATGTCCCACATTTTCATGGGTTTTACATCCAGGAACCTCACCAGGTTCTCACTGTGCGCCAGTGAGAACCCAAGTGCCAAGAAAGACGCTTTAAAAGCATACATTAAAGTTTGAAGCGCCAAGAAAGACCCCATCTTGATTCTAGCAGGAAGAGGAGAAGAGTAACCATTATGAAATATACCTAGAGCCTTCTCCATAACAAAGGTCTGCTCTCCGGGAGAAAAGACTTTACCAGAGCCTTATTCCACTTGGGAAAGGACATTTCTC
Source organism: Aethalodelphis obliquidens (assembly GCF_003676395.1). Taxonomy (NCBI): domain Eukaryota; kingdom Metazoa; phylum Chordata; class Mammalia; order Artiodactyla; family Delphinidae; genus Aethalodelphis; species Aethalodelphis obliquidens. Next base: position 3,014,767 of record NW_020838030.1, on the reverse strand, counting down.
TGCCTCCAGCCCCTCGAGTCTTACTGTCTCACCTAAGTGAGGAGAGGGGAAAGAAACTGAGAAATACTTGTGAAGGTCACAGCCCAGAGACACAAGCCCACTAAAAGACTGAGACACAGTCATAAGACTATAGAATGCTTCCTTCTCCCCACATCTTACCACCACATTAACAGGGCTCTGATGTAATAACTGGATTACAGTCAACTGTCTAGACTTAGGTAGTTGGTGATGTTTGTACAACCTTTGAGTACACTGGAACTCTCTGAATTGTACATTTTAAAAGGGTGAATTTTATGGTATGTGAATTATATCTCAATAAGGAAAAAACTAGAGAAATCTGAATAAAGTTTGTACTTTAGTTAATAATAATGAATAAAAGTGATTTATTAATTATAACAAGTGTATCATACTAATGTAAGATGTTAATAGGGGAAACTGGGATTGGGGGTTGTGAGAACTCTCAATCTAAAATTGTCCTAAAAAATAGTTTTAAAAAAGGAAAACAGCTGTTTCAACATCAGAAGTGAAAACAAATTCTCACTTATGAAAACAGGAATAGTTGGAGTCAGTTGTTTTACAAAAAAAAAAAAATTCAGAAAGAGAGAAAAATCTAATCACACTGCAAAGGATGGATTGAATATGTTCACCAAAACTCTTGGAGGCATTGGTAGAAAATCTGGCTGATTCTTATGCAAACTGGGTATCTTATTTGCGTAACTACTGAGTTTTCCAGCCCAAATATTTCCCTCTCTCCTCCCTAACAACATTTGTATACTTATATCAGAATGTTTACAGCATGTAGGATGCGGAAATAAATAAGCTGGAGCCCTGACATCACAGAGTAACATGATAGTTACGTTCAGAAGCACTACATTCTGTTCCAGAACCTCTTCACCAGTTTTGTGAAATTCTGTTTCATGTCTCCCCAGGGAAAAAGGATGGATGCAAATTTTAGCAAGGGAAGAGAAACAGAACAAACCTATGTTAAGATTTAACTCAAGTCACGTTCAGTGATAAAAAAGGGAATGTTGTTCCTTTATTGTTTTGACTCTGTCTGATCTTACCTTTCCTTGTGAAATTCTTTCCATCCTCCAAGAAACCTCTGTGTCTTCTGTGAAACCTCTGTTTCTCTCTAGTCTGTATTATGTCTCTTTGTTGAGTTGCTCTAACTATAATTGACATCACTACTAAGAGTCTGTCAGAATATATAATTATTGATTATTTGGGATATCACATGTATATATGACATGTTTCCTTTTTCTGAGAATCTGTAGGAGAAGTTCCTTTTAGTTCTTACCGTGAGGTGTAGTGAGGCTACTCCCAGCTAACAGATTTGTTTTCATTTAATGATGCTACAAGTCATTGGTTTTCGCTCGTTGCTTTATTTTACAGAAACAGAGTGCCAAGTTTATTGTCCATCACTAGCAACTGTATGTAGGATCTTAGGGCATGCATCTGAATTGTTCTTCCTCCTGGCTTCATTATTTTCCGCTGCTGCAATTTTCCTTGCTTAACACCATCAGTAATTTATTTTTTATTCTTCTCTATTGTATGTATGTTAGGAGGCACTCTTAAATCCTTTGTAAAAGGATTTAAACATTAAAATTACTTGTGGGTGTGTAGTTATAGCTGGTATGATAAGAACAGTAATTAGAAAGTCAGTAGACTTGGGTTCTCATGTGATCTGGGACATTAACTAGTCATTTGCATTTCCTAGCTTCCATTTCCCCACTTGCAATATGAAAGAACTGTCTTATACGATTTCTAAGGTCATTTCCTGATATAAAATAAGCATGTATGTCAGTCTCGTCCCACTATGTGAAAGTCTCTGATGGCAGAAATTGTCTTTCGTCTCTTATATCTTGCAGAGCATTTTACACAGAGCTGAATACCTGTTAGGATATTAATAATTTTTTTTAATTAAACATTTTTCCAGGCACTGTTTCTGTGTGTGGAGTCATTGTTATTTATATTTTCAAGTTGATATCACACTCATTCTTAGTAAAAGATGAGAAGGTACATTTATTTCACGTGACACTAAAGAGTGCAGACTTTTCTATGCTGCAGACATTGTAAACTGTTTACACATATCCTGGGGCCTTCTGTAGGGCCTTGGCAAGTAAGTGGCTGCACTTGTGCCAATATCATTGATGTTCTGTTTGGCCCATTTATCAGCTGAGTTACTGTAACCTCTGTAGTATACATTGATGTAATATGGGATTGTCAGGCATTCAGGGAGGAGATAGCAAGTATACGAAGGTGTTATCATTGATCAAAGGCAGATAGGAGGACATGTAAGAGAATCGAACTTAAGATTTCTAAGTTCTGGTTCTGGCTCTGCCTCTGATTTTTATTTTTGAAACAATAAAGTTGTTTTTTAAATCTAATCCCAACATTATTGGTCCCAAATCATTTTACACAGAATTTTTTTTTTACCTTCTTTTAACCTTAGGAAAATCACTATACCTCTCAGGTCTTTAGATTCTTCATCTTCACACTGAGGAGCTGGACAAGATGATTCTTGCAGTCCTTTCCAGAGCTAACATTCCAGGGCTTGTATGGCTTAAGTATTTGGTTGAAGATGATAGGCTTTGCTTGGAGCTCCTGATGGGTGATAAAAGTTTCAAGAATCACAGTCACATTCATAGCTTGAACCCAGAGCACTGAGAGAATCAAGATTTTCTCCCAGATAATTTGTAATGATTGCCTCTAGTGCTTTAGGCACTATGAGCAGTATTACCTCCCAGATAGACTCACTTCAGGGCCTTTGCAGCTGTACACAGGAAGGTTTATATCAGGTCACACAGGTCCAGCCTAAGGATCTGATTGCAGTTGGTGCTGTTATATTCAGAGGATTGTTAAAGATTTAGAGGGTATCTATTTAGCTCCTTTGGAAGCTTTATGCTGCTATAAAAGAGACCTCACAGAGCTGATGGAAGGGACATTCCAAGTAGCATCAGTTTCTTCCTCTCTACTGAATCATTTCCATCAGTATATAAAAGCTCTAGACTCATCTTAAACAAACAAAAATTTCCTTGACTCCCATACTCCAATTTCTTTGTTCCTTTCCTAGAAGAAAATCCTTGAACTAATTCTGTCTTCATGTCTTCACCTTTCAAGCATTCTATAAATATATTTTTTTAGAATTTAACTGTATCACGATTTTATTTTATTAAAAATTTTTTTAACATCTTTATTGGAGTATAATTGCTTTATAATGTTGTGTTAGTTTCTGCTGTATAATAAAGTGAATCAGCTATATGTGTACATATAGCCCCGTATCCCCTCCCTCTTGCGCCTCCCTCCCACCCTCCCTATCCCACCTCTCTAGGTGGTCACAAAGCACCGAGCTGATCTCCCTGTGCTATGCAGCTGCCTCCCACTAGCTATCTGTTTTACATTTGGTAGTGTATATATGTCTGTGCTACTCTCTCACTTCATCCCAGCTTACCCTTCCCCGTTCCCGTGTCCTCAAGTCCATTCTCTATGTCTGCATCTTTATTCATGTCCTGCCCCTAGGTTCATAAGAACCTTTTGTTTTCTTTTTAGATTCCATATATATTTGTTAGCATATGGTATTTGTTTTTCTCCTTCTGACTTACTTCACCCTGTATGACAGACTCTAGGTCCATCCACCTCACTACAAATAACTCAATTTCATTTCTTTTTATGGCTGAGTAATATTCCATTGTACATATGTGCCACATCTTCTTTATCCATTTATCTGTTGATGGACACTTAGGTTGCTTCCATGTCCTGGCTATTGTAAATAGAGCTGCAGTGAACATTGTGGTACATGACTCTTTTTGAATTATGGTTTTCTCTGGGTATATGCTCAGTAGTGGGATTGCTGGGTCATATGGTAGTTCTATTTTCGGTTTTTTAAGGAACCTCCATACTGTTCTCCATCGTGGCTATATTAATTTACATTCCCACCAACAGTGCAAAAGGGTTCCCTTTTCTCCACACCCTCTCTAGCATTTATTGTTTGTAGATTTTTGATGATGGCCATTCTGACCGGTGTGAGGTGATACCTCCTTGTGGTTTTGATTTACATTTCTCTAATGATTCGTGATGTTGAGCATCCTTTCATGTGTTTGTTGGCAATCTGTATATCTTCTTTGGAGAAATGTCTGTTTAGGCCTTCAGCCCATTTTTGAGTTGGGTTGTTTGTTTTTTTGATATTGAGCTGCTTGTATATTTTGGAGATTAATCCTTTGTCAGCTGCTTCATTTGCAAATATTTTCTCCCATTCTGAGGGGTGTCTTTTCATCTTGTTTATGGTTTCCTTTGCTGTGCAAAAGCTTTGAAGTTTCATTAGGTCCCATTTGTTTATTTTTATTTCTATTTCTCTAGGAGGGGGGGTCAAAAAGGATCTTGCTGTGATTTATTTATAGAGTGTTCTGCCTATGTTTTCCTCTAAGAGTTTTATAGTGTCTGGCCTTATGTTTAGGTCTTTAATCCATTTTGAGTTTATTTTTGTGTATGGTGTTAGGGAGTGTTCTAATTTCATTCTTTTACATGGAGCTGTCCAGCTTTCCCAGCACCACTTATTGAAGAGGCTGGCTTTTCTCCACTGTATATTCTTGCCTACTTTATCAAAGATAAGGTGACCATATGTGCATGGGTTTATCTCTGGGCTTTCTATCATGTTCCATTGATCTATATTTCTGTTTTTGTGCCAGTACCATACTGTCTTGATTACTGTAGCTTTGTAGTATCGTCTAAAGTCAGGGAGCCTGATTCCTCCAGCTCTGTTTTTCTTTCTCAAGATTGCCTTGGCTATTAGGGGTCTTTTGTATTTCCATACAAATTTTGACATTTTTTGTTCTAGTTCTGCGAAAAATGCCATTGGTAGTTTGATGGTAGGGATTGCATTGAATCTGTAGACTGCTTTGGGTAGTAGAGTCATTTTCACAATGGTGATTCTACCAATCCAAGAACATGGTATATCTCTCCATCTGTTTGTATCATCTTTAATTTCTTTCATCAGTGTCTTACAGTTTTCTGCATACAGGTCTTTTGTCTCCTTAGGTAGTTTTATTCCTAGGTATTTTATTCTTTTTGTTGCAGTGGTAAATGGGAGTGTTTCCTTAATTTCTCTTTCAGATTCTTCATCATTAGCGTATAGCAATGCAAGAGATTTCTGTGCATTAATTTTTGTATCCTGCTACTTTACCAAATTCATTGATTAGCTCTAGTAGTTTTCTGGTAGCATCTTTAGGATTCTCTATGTATAGTATCATGTCATCTGCAAACAGTGACAGCTTTACTTCTTCTTTTACGATTTGGATTCCTTTTATTTCTTTTTCGTCTGATTGCTGTGACTAAAACTTCCAGGACTATGTTGAATAATAGTGGTGAGAGTGGACAACCTTGTCTTGTTCCTGATCTTAGTGGAAATGGTTTCGGTTTTTCACTATTGAGAACAATGTTGGCTGTGGGTTTGTCATATATGGCCTTTATTATGTTGAGGTAGGTTCCCTCTGTGCCCACTTTCTGGAGAGTTTTTATTTTAAATGGGTGTTGAATTTTGTCACAAGCTTTTTCTGCATCTATTGAGATTATCATACGGTTTTTATCCTTCAGTTTGTTAATATGGTGTATCACATTGATTGATTTGCGTATACTGAAGGATCCTTGCATTCCTGGGATAAACCTGACTCAATCATGGTGTATGATCCTTTTGTATCCATTTTGTATGATCCTTACTTTCCCACGTTAGGGAAATTTTCAACTATAATCTCTTCAAATATTTTCTCAGACCCTTTCTTTTTCTCTTCTTCTTCTGGGACCCCTGTAATTTGAATGTTGGTGTGTTTAATGTTGTCCCAGAGGTCTCTGAGACTGTCCTCAATTCTTTTCATTCTTTTTTCTTTATTCTGCTCTGTGGCAGTTATTTCCAGTTTTATCTTCCAGGTCACTTATCCGTTCTTCTGCCTCAGTTATTCTGCTATTGATTCCTTCTAGCATATTTTTAATTTCATTTATTGTGTTGTTCATCATTGTTTGTTTGCTCTTTAGTTCTTCTAGGTCCTTGTTAAATGTTTCTTGTATTTTCTCCATTCTATTTCCAACATTTTGGGTCATCTTTACTATCATTACTCTGAATTCTTTTTCAGGTAGACTGCCTGTTTCCTCTTCATTTGTTTGGTCTGGTGGGTTTTTACTTTGCTCCTTCATCTGCTGCATATTTCCCTGTTTTCTCATTTTATTTAACTTACTGTGTTTGAGGTCTCCTTTTCTCAGGCTGCAAGTTCGTATTTCCCATTATTTTTGGTGTCTTCCCCAGTGGGTGAGGTTGGTTCAGTAGCTTGTGTAGGCTTCCTGGTGGAGGGGACTGGTGCCTGTGTTCTGCTGGGTGGGGCTGTATCTTGTCCTTCTGGTGGGCAGGGCCATGTCCGGTGGTGTGTTTTGGAGTGTCTGTGAAGTTAGTATGACTTTAGGCAGCCTCTCTGCTAATTGGTGGTGTTGTGTTCCTGTCTTGCTAGTTGTTTGGCATGGGGCATCCAGCACTGGAGCTTGCTGGCCATTGGGTGGAGCTGGGTCTTAGTGTTGAGACGAAGATCTCCGGGAGAGCTCTCACTGATTGATATTACATGGGGCCAGGAGGTTTATGGTGGTCCAATGTCCTGGACTCAGCCCTCCCACCTTGGAGGCTCAGACCCAACACCCAGCCAGAGCACCAAGACCCTGCCAGCCACACGGCTCAGAAGAAAAGGAAGAAAGAGAAAACAAAAACAAAAAAATGAACAGACAGAACCCTAGCACAAATGGTAAAAGCAAACCTATACAGACAAAATCACACAAAGAAGCATACACATACACACTCACAAAAAGAGAAAAAGGAGAAAAAATATATATATATATAAAAAGGAAGAGAGCAACCAAACCAATAAACAAATCCACCAATGATAATAAACACTAAATACAAAACTAAGATAAACATAAAACCAGAAACAAATTAGACACAGAAAGCAAACCCCAAGTCCACAGTTGCTTCCAAAGTCCACCGCCTCAATTTTGGGAATATTCGTTGTCTATTCAGGTATTCTTTGGATGCAGAGTTTATGAAGTTGATTGTAGGGATTTAATCTGCTGCTCCTGAGGCTGCACAGAGAAATTTACCTTTCTCTTCTTTGTTCGCACAGCTCCTGGGGTTCAGCTTTGGTTTTGGCCCCATCTCTGCGTGTAGGCCACCCTCAGGAGTCTGTTACTCTCCCAGACAGGAGGGGTTTAAAGCAGCAGCTGATTAGGGCTCTGTTGCTCACTCAGGCTGGGGAGAGGAAGGGGTATGGTAGTCATAATTGGAATGTGGGGGGAGCCTGTGGTGGCAGAGGCTGGCATGATGTTGCAACAGCCTGAGGCGTGCTGTGTGTTTTCCCAGGGAAGTTGTCCGTGGATCACAGGACGCTGGCAGTGGCAGGCTGCACAGGCTCCCCCGGGGGGTGTGGATAGTGACCTGTGCTTGCACACAGGATTCTCGGTGGCAACGGCCGCAGAGTTAGCGGTTCATGCCTGTCTCTGCGGTCTCAGCCGATAGCTACGGCTTGCACCCGTCTCTGAAGCTCGTTTAGGCAGTGCTCTGCCTTCTCTGGGCACACTGGGAAGGAATCCCCTCTCCTCGTGCATCCTGAAACAAAGGTCTCTTGCCTCTCTGGCAGGTCCAGACTTTTTCCTGGACTCCCTCCCGGCTAGCTGTGGCGCACTAGCCCCCTTCAGGCTGTCTTCACACAGCCAACCCCAGTTCTCTCCCTGGGGTCTGACCTCCAAAGCCCGAGCCTCAGCGCCCAGCCTCCACCCGCCCTGGCAGGTAAGCAGACAAGTGTCTCAGGTTGGTGAGTGCTGGTCTGCACTGCTCCTCTGTGTGGAAATCTCTCTGCTTTGCCCTCTGCACCCCTGTTGCTGCGCTCTCCTCCGTGGCTCTGAGGCTTCCCCCAACCCATCTCCTGTCTCTGCCAGTGAAGGGTCTCCCTAGTGTGTGGAAACTTTTCCTCCTCCACAGCTCCCTCCCAGAGGTGCGGGTCCCGTCCCTATTCTTTTGTCTCTGTTTTTTCTTTTTTCTTTTGCCCTACCCAGGTCAATGGGGATTTTCTTGCCTTTTGGGAAGTCTGAGGTCTTCTTCCAGCATTCAGTAGGTGTTCTGTAGGAGTTGTTCCACATGTAGATGTATTTTTGATGTATTTATGGGGAGGAAGGTGATCCCCACATCTTAGTCCTCTGCCATCTTGAAGGTCTCCCCTAAATTTTTTAAATTAAAGTTTGAATGAACTCAAGTGTAATAAGCTTTTTTTGGCATGTACTTGATCTCTCTCTCTCTTTATAGAAACATTTAAATTTCCACTTTTCATGTCTGAAAATATCTTTATACTACCCTTGTACTTAATTGATAGTTAGCTGGCTTTAGAATTTTAGATTGGAAGTCATTTTCCCTTAGAATGTTGAAGGCATTGCTCAGTTATTTTCTGGATTCCAGTATTGTTCCTGGAAAGTTCAAAGTCACTTTGATTCCTGATCTTTTGTATGCGATCTGTTCCCACCTTCTTCCAGGAAAGTTTTAAGAATTTTCTCTTTGGCTTGCTCTTCTGAAATTTGTAATGATGAACCTTCATGTGAGAATCTATCTTCATTCGTTGTGCTGGGCTCTCTGGAGCCCTTTCAATGTGGAAAACAAGTCCTTTGATTCTGTGACATTTTCTTGAATTATTTCATTGTTCATTTCCAACCCATATTTTTCTGGTCTCTCTTTCTGGAGCTGCTGTTATTTGGATGTTGAACCTTCTGAACCAATCAGCTAATTTCTTCATTTTTTTCTTTTCTCGTTTCCATCTCTGAGGTTTTTTTAATGTATTTTTAGGAAGATTTCCTCCACTTTTCTTCTAACCTTCCTATTTTTTTTTCAGTGATACTATTTTTTTTTCTCTTTAAAAAACCTCCCTATTTAAACTGTACATTTCAGTGGTTTCTGGTATGTCCACAGAGTTGTGCAGCCATCACCATAATCAATTTTAGAATATTTTCATTACCCCTAAAAGAAACTCTGTACCCATTAGCAGCCATCCCGTCACCCCTCACCTTCTCAGCTATAGAAAGCCACTAAAGTAATAACAAGCTCAAGTCACATAACTAGGTGGAGCCAGGACTAGAATACGTGCCTGACATTCCGAAGTTCATGCTTTTCTCATTATGCTATGCTGCCTTCCAGGGTGAGAAAAAGCAGGCTCGTAAGGAGGCAAATGAAGTAATCCCAGTCTGAGTTGATAAGTGCCTGTGTTACCATAGCTCTTTAATTTTCTCAGTACTGATTTCAAATAGTCTCCTTATCCCATGAGACATGAAAATGTTAGGCAAAATCCAGTGCTTGGGCATGTAAAATACATTTCTCAGGTTGCTTTTTGAACCTAGAGGTAATTTTTTTTTTTAATCAGACCACGTGTACCAATTTTTTAGTATGATAACATGATCACCATGAGGAGTGAGACTGAAGAAAAAATAATTAAAAGGGAATATTGCTAATAGTGATTACTAGGTGCCAGACACTATGCCAAGTGTTTTACCTGTATTGATTAATCCTCACAACAATCCTATTGGGTAAGTATTATTTCCTGACAAGGCTAAGAAAGGTTTAGTAACTTGTCTAGTATCACATGGTTCCTTAGTAGTAGAGCTGTATTTTGAACCTATATCTGTGTCATTACAAAGTCCTCGAACCTCCCTTTACACTGCTCTGGAAAAAACTGGCATCATCCTTATAGCCCAGGGAGAGATGAATTCATGTAAGAATAACCTCCAAACCTGGCTACAGATTTCAAACAAAATTGGAATAAGGTGTTTTAGGGTTTTTGCTGTCCTAATTGTGGTGGAAGAAAATTGTTCATCCATAAGAATTTGAAGACCGATAGTTTAGAGGAAAGAATTAAATTGTAAATAGTATGAAGAAAGTAAATAGCATCACCTGTTAGTGTATTTTCACTGATGAGAGGATTTATATCTGGATTTTAGAGCATTTTTAGACAACAAACAACGAAGTTTAGTCAAAGGTTAATCTGTACTGTTAGCCTGGTAGTACTTGGCATGTAAATGCTTGATGAATGCTCATTGAATAAACAAGTGAAAAGCTGGCTTTTATTTAAGCACACACAATTGTCTTTTCTAATGCAATGCCATAAGTATGTCCATAATATCAAATCGCAAAAAGAACTACTTGAAAGGAAAATGGAATATGTAATATAACCTTCTGTTGGTTTCTGAAGGAATGAGCTATTGTTCCAGATATTTTGCATTTCTACAATAAAAATGTAGCTGAAAGATGATTTGCTTTTTTAGCATTCCTTTAGTGCACATTATCAAATTGTTCATTTTAGACATTTGAGCTTTTAGCTTCTTCCCTTAATTTACCTTTTTTGTTACCGATGCAAATCGCAAATGTACTGAAAGAATACTTGAGAAGAAAATTTAGTAGTGATCCGTCCTTCGTGATAGACCCAAAGAATATGTTCTGTACATTTCTGGGTTAGGAAATGTTCTGCAATTGAATTGATGATTTCTAACTGTGCTCAAAAATTAGAGGGTGAGAATCTGAGATGTATTTTTTTCAGTAGCCATCTCACCCATCCTCTGCCACCAAATATGCCCCTCCCCCACCAATCCCCAGCCTTATACTGTGTCAGAGTGCTTGCCCGACTGTCTAAATGGATTGATTTGTAATTTATTTTCCACCTATCTGTATGCCACTTTCTTCAGGGCCCAACACAAGTATTATTTCCTCCAGCGAGCTTTCCTATAGCTCATGCTGTCCTTTATTTATATGCTTCCTGGTTTGTCATTAACTTTAGCATTTGTTCTAAGGTGTAGAACTGAAGAACCAATGGGCAGAAACTAAGGAAGGGAGAATTACGCTCCATCTATGTGTCAGGGGTCCCCAAGAGCACCCCCAGGTTTGGTGATTTGCTAGGAGGGAAGATTCCCAGGCCTCAGCATATAGTCATACTTACAGCAAAGATTTATTATAGCAAAAGGATACAAAGCAGTTATCAGCTAAGGGAGAAGGTGCACAGATGAAGACTGGAGGAAAGTATGTGCAAGCTTCCTTGGTGGAGTCACCCAGGATATACTTAATTCCTACAGCACACGTTGTACCAAGTGTGAAATGTTGTCTTCCAAGAGAGCTCGTTAGAGACTCAGTGCCCAAAGGTTTTACTGGGCCTGGTCACATGGGCACCCTCTGCTTAGCACATACATAATCCTAGGCCCCTAGAAGGAAAGTAGGTGTTCAGCGTAAACCACATTGTTTATACTAACAGTTTAGGCACAGTGATCCATTCTTATGAATTCTGAGAATGTTGATATCCTCCTGAAATTCAGGTTCCTAGATGCCAGCCAAGGGCCAACCTTGCAAGCAGGCATTTCTTAGTATAGCAGTCTCAGACCTGACCTGCTATGTTAACTCTTTTCTGTATGGTATTAGGAAGACTTCTAAAAAGTGCTGTCAGAAGGTGAAATAGGCTAACTTAGAAGATAAATATTAACTTGTTAATGAAAGGCATTTACAAATAAATTGGATAGAAACCTGCATGAGACATTTTGTAGGAGATATATGCATTGCTGCTCTACAATTCTGGGACTTTTATAGTCCCATAATATATGTTATTTTGTAGGTTCTTTGTTCCATGTGTTAGTCCCTTATTACACTGGAGAATGACACTGGATTAGAAATCAGAAGACCTGAATTTTGACTGACTTAGTGCTTGACTTACACTTGACTTGTCGCCCTAATTTTTCTTACCTGTCTAGAAAGGACTTGAAATTTTTGATCTCGAAGGTTCTGCCTAGCTCTCATGTCTCTGCCACCTTGAGGGAGTCTGTTGGATTACTTTGATGATTACACAGTTCTTGATGATACTGAGGTAAATATCTACTTACGTATAATGTCTAACCATTCCTGTTCTTAATTAATGTCTTTTGGACACATCTCCATTTTTCACCTAGAATCCTTGTGACTAAGAGTCTCACCACCTGTGCCATTGGTGCTAACAAATCTTGCAGACTGAAGTTTGAGTTTAGCATCTTACCCCAGGTTGGTGGAACTGGGTCATTGAGGAATGGGAAAATTCAAGGGGAGAGCTAAGGACAATAGAAATGTTTATTTTTTCCCCCAACAATTCCCCCTTAGATTTGGAAAGTCTTCAGGTTTAGGAAAACACTCAGAAAATACTAGAAGTGCTGTATTTTTCTGGAACTCCTTATGTCCCTATAACTTCTGTTTCTGTGAACTGTCGTGACTCTCCCTGAGCATAAAGAGCTTATAGGTGGGCTGCTGCTCCCAGTGAAGATGTTTCTTCATCATCTGTTCCACCAGTGGTCTCTGGTTAGGATGGTGCAGAGCCCAGCCATCTGCTAGTTTTAATCTGTGTGGAAACAGGAGCCCATTGGGGGTGAGGAAAACCTAACCCCTCCATCTACTTAACAGAATTACCGCAACATCTGAATTTTACCCCCATGTGTTGTCAATATTCAACCAAGTAGAAAATGACCGAAGCTAGGGAGCAAGAAATCCGTAGAGGCTGTGTAATGTTTTTCATGGGTTGGAGTGGGGCAGAGGAGAACACTGGGATCGTCCTTTGTCCAGAGATGTCTCTCCTCGCTGATGTAATTCAGAAATCCCATTTATGGCATCCCTATTAGGTAATCATCAGGTTTTAATTAAAACTATTCCTTGATCAGGAGTTTATTTCTGCCCCTTGAGATAATCCGTTGGGTCACCTTGGCTTTTTGTTTGTTTGTTTGGGGGTCTTGTTTATTTGTTTTTGTTTTGTTTTTCTGATCATGCTGCGAGGCTTTTGGGATCTTAGTTCCCCCACCAGGGACTGAACCTGGGGCCTTGGTAGTGAAAGCGCAGAGTCCTAACCACTGGACCGCCACTGAATTCCCCATTGGGTCACTTTGACTATTATTTATAATGTTAAGGTGAATGCTGCTTCACTATAATATCTTCTCATTTCTAATTTTCTTAATTATGTCTCTTGATGTCATTCAGACTACTCCATTATTTTGTGAAGGGCCTTTCAAAATTTTAAAGAGTTTTATTCTCTTTTTGTTAATTGCTGTTCTCTTGTACTCTGCAGATGCCTCTGGGAAGTGTAATCCATTAAATCCATATGCAAATTAATCAGATTCTTTCCTCCTGGACAGTGAATCCGATGAGAATCTAGAAGGGATCACAGATTTTAGAGCAATCCTGGGTGAATTGTGTTACAACACAACTGCAGCCTATAGGAAGCCTAAGGGCATGAGGTGTCCAGGGGAATTAGGGGGAAATAGTTGGAGAGTGCTAGAGGGTGTAGAAAGGTAGACAAGGTGTCCTAGCAGTTTCTTGTTACCTGAAGATGAGTGGGGGACAGGAGGAAATCCTGGGCTGGATTCAAGAGTCCTGGATCTTGCCTTGGTTCCTGACAAGTTCTGTAATTCTGGGCAGTCACTTCTGGTGCTTAGTTTTCTTATCTATAATGTGAGGTAGTTAGATTAGAGAATTTAATAAGCACTAGGTAGCCTGAGCACTATAGGCTGTGATTACCAGGAAATAGACTAACTGCATTTAAAGAAAACTTCTGCCTAGACTTGGCCTCCAGGGGACACATATCTTTGACACTAGCGAATGTAATCCCGAACTTTCTTTTGTCCTTTTGAGGGGCCCCTTGGTCATTATGGGTTATAAAATCAACAGCTCCTTAAGAGATCTTTACCCAGAACTGATGAAGAAAGGAAGTCTCTGGCTGTGGCCTTCAGAAAGCTTAAGCCATTTTACTGCAAATGTGTTGTTATTTATAAAGGACCATGAGGAAACTCTAGCTTGTCTCTGAATAGCTAGGCAGCACTTGCCAGGTTTGGGGTAGACTTTATGACCACGTAACTGAAACAGGACATACCTAAGTTCCCATGGAAGCGTTAAATACAAACAGTGAGTTCACGTGAGTTAGAGGACTCAAAAAGGAAGATGACACAATGGGGCAGAACGAATGTTGAATTGAGAGTCTGAGGACTTAAGTTGAAGTCCTGGCTCTGCCACATACTTATCAATAAGTCCTTGAGCTACTGAGTTTACTTCTCTGTGCCTCAGGATCTTCAGCTGTAAAGTAAGATAGTTGGACTATCTTTCAAGTTAACTGCGACTTAGCAACTCAGAAATAAGGGACTAGAGCTGGAAGCCCCTGGACAGAAGGTTTTGTGGGATGACAGCAGGGATAGCAGGATGTTCCTGGCCAAGAGCCTGAAAATGGAGCTTTACTTAAAATTGTACTTTGGCCTAGTTGAACTCAAGGAGCTGTATCTGATTGCACCCCTGACCGACTGGCCAGGTAGTGCTTTTCTAACTTTTCCTCCACGGATATCCCAAATGACAGAGGAAGATGAACCTCAAGGTTTTGTGGGAGAGGGGAACAGTATAGCACTAAACAGTTTACTTCAAGTTGAGTGATAGATATATATTTTAAATGTTATATTAAGACAAGGTCAAGTAAAATTTTAAAAATCTATTCCATAATATATCTCTTTTTTTTAAAATATCAACATGTGTTTTAAATTATTTTTAGGGAAAAGAAAATTAAAAACTTATTTCCTCTGTCTCTTCCCCTCATAATCTTGGTAGATAGGTTAAGTTTGGAATAACAATAAACATTAAATTGTCTTTAGTAGTTTATCTTCAGAGGAGACATTGACGAGGACTTTCATTTAAGTTTACATTTTTATATTGAATTTATTACCAGTATATACTCAAAAAAAGTAGAATTTTAAAAAATAACCACCTTTCTGCCCAAAAATCATTGCGTAAAATTGGTACTGCAGGAAGAATCTCTGTGCACATTCTGTGGAGATATGTACTTTGGACACATTATTCCAATTTAAGGAGCATGGGACTAGGGGAAGGAGATGACAACTTTGCCCTAATCTTCCTTCAGAAATATTTTGACAGTTTAGGCTGAGTGATAACTTTTAACGTTAATGTTTCCCACACTGTTTACTGTGATATGTATGGTCAAGTTTGATTATTTCAACTGGGTGGGTATGGAGAGGAAGTATGATTGTTATAGTATTTTTGAGAGGCAGCATGATGTAACAGGACAAGGACTGGGTTTTGGATTTAAAAAAAAATCTATATGCAAAAACCAAAAGCAAAAAAACTTGAGTTCTGTTTATGTGTTATGAGGTCTTGGCAAGATACCTAACTTCTGTGAACTTCCATGGCTTTATTCAGAGATGATCCCTACCCCCCCTTTAGGGTTGTTGTGAAAATTAAGTAAGATATGTATAAGTACCCAGCATAGCACTTAGCACTTAGCGCTTGGCATTTAAATACTTAAATGTTTTTTTCCTTGCTTCTTTCTTCTTATTGAGGAAACACTTTATTCCTTCCAAAGAGCTTTCATATTCAAGGTCTGTTTTGTGATCCTCACAGCTCAAGTGATCTCATCCTTATTTTATAAGTGAGACCCTACACAGGGAAGGTGACTTATCTGAGATCACTTCCTATGTAAGCAGAAGAACTAGGACTTGAAGCCATGCCTTTTGATTTGTCACAGGGCTCTTATTTTGTACTTAATTTGGGAGGATTTTTTAAAAACTTAAATTGGATTATGGGTATTATTTATGCTATGTATTTACTTCTGTCAAAATAATGAAACATCAAGATTTACTGGGAACTTACCAGTGGTCTAGCCTCTATATTTTGCCCATGACTCATCTCTGCTTGCTGATTACTGGAATAGAGGGCTTGACCGTCAAATATAAGGCAGCAGCTTATGGGGAGTTAGGGAAAGGGATTGTTGGGCCAGAATCTGAGGTGACTTCAGAATAATCTTTTACGTTTCTTCATCAGTACCAAAGAACCACTGGAGCTCTGCGTGTAGCTCTATAATATTTTTACTTTTCCCCCATTTTCATTAGTATTCTCACCAGGGGTCTTACGTGACTCTCCTTCTCCAAGGTCTGTTGGCCATCCTGATGACCTTCTCTCCTGCAGGGTCCCTTTGACCTTGAACTTCTCACGCATCCCCTTTGGGCCTCTGCGTCTTCATTAGTAAAGTAAGACCAAAGTAATCTTTAAGTTTCTTTCCAGCTCTAATATTCTATGATGCCATTGTCCAGAAGCTCTGCTGAATGGTGGAACAAGTTATGTATCACATTTCATTGTCATAGAAGCCAAATTGGTTTATTAAACAGGCTCTGGAGAATTAAAACTTCTTAATCCAAGTCCCAGATGTAGTGGGTATATTAGTATTGGTGGTCTTTGTGGGGTTTTATCCAAGGATACTTTGGACATAGGAATGGTGATGTTTGTTGGTGTCAATTGAGAGATGAAAGCTATGAAAAGGTGATTGACTTCATTAGACCCATTTTGACAGTGTGATTTTATTCTCAAAGCATACCCCAGCATGTGAGTTATTTTTATCTCATGTGGGTTAGAGTCTAGGGCTTGTTCCTATTCCCTAGGAAAGCGGGTAGATAGTTTAATGATGGCTCTGCCTGCCAGGACATTTGGTCTTAATAATAGGCTCAAATTTTCCTTTGTTCCATTGGGAACTTAAATCGTTTCAAAGAAACTTAGTAGTAAAAATACTTCGATGTGGGGAAAAATAAGTACCTTTAGCTGAAATCCATTTGCTCTCATCATTGACCCTGAGCATATTGTTCTCACTTCCACATCAGTATCTTTTTTTTCTGAGTGTCCTGCCCCTGTTTGCTGATATCCTTACTATATATCCTAACTGTTCTAATAGACCTTTCCAAAAGCCCACTCCCGTTCCCTTCCCCCAACTGCCCTTTCTCCTTTCTCTGAAATTTTATAGGAAGCCTCTGCAATGCCATGTAATGATTTGTTATCTACTGTCTTATATTATTATCTCATTGTTTTATTCGTGTTCATTTTGTCTCCTAAATTATTTGCTTCTTGAAATCAGGAGCAATCTTTATTCATCTCTGTAATCCTAACATTGCTGAATTGGCCCCAGGGGGGAAAAAGTATAGAGGAAGGAGTAAAAGACTGTAAAGGAACTTAACATTTATTGAATTGATGCCCAGTACTAGGTATATGTACCTTATAGTTTATTTTAAAATTTTTATATTAGCCTAAACATTGGAAATATTAGGTCCATTTTACTCCTGAAGAGACTTGGCCTCAGAGAGGTTGAGTAGTAGGAGTCAGAGGTAGTGTGGAGTCAGAGTATTTAGTATTAAATCACTATTCTCTGCCATTCACTTTTTGTGTTATAGTAAGTTACTTAACCTTTCTGAGCTTCAGTTTCAAGATGAGGATGATACCTACCCTACTGGATATTTGTGAACTTTAAGGAGAAAGGTAATGTAGATAAAGAGCCTTTGGATGTATGGCCTGTAGACAGTCTATAAAGGAGACATATTTGAAGGTAGAATGAACAGGACTTCCTACTGGATTAGTTGTACACAGGGAGAGAAAAAAACGAAGCATGACTCCCAGGTATCTATCTTGAACTACTGAGAAGATAATGACATAATTTACAAAGAATCTGGCACACTGGAAGAAAAACAATTGTGGAAGGGGAATATTGAGTTTAATGATGAGATCTTGAATAGGCAATTGAATATGCAATTCTAGAGCTCAGAGGAGAGATCTGAGACAAAGATACAGTATAGAATCTGGGAGTTACTAGCATACATGTGATAACTGAAGCCCTTAGGTGGAAGAGAGAGAACAGAATTAGATGACCTAAATTCTGAACAACTTCAACATTTAAAGGTAAGTAGAGTATAACCCAGCAAAGATGACTGAAAAGAAGGCAGCCAGATAGGTTGGAGAATCAGGAAAGTACAGTGTCACTGAAGCCAAGGGGAAAAAAACATTTCAAGCAATTTGTACATGATGTCTTCTCTTTCTCACCTTCCATTTACTCTTCAGCTCAGTACAGTCTGGCTTCTGCACCATCCCCTTCAACTGCACTAAAATGACTCTTTTACAAGGACCAGCACTCCTAACTGGACAAATTTAGTGGGCATTTCGCTCTCCACATTGAACTTGACGTGTCAGCAGCATTCAGCACAGCTGGCCATTCCCTCTTTCTTTCCCCTACCCCAGTGGCTGTTCTTTTGGAGTACCTTTCCTAGTTATTCCCACTCTACCTGATCCCTAAATGTTGGCATTCCTCAGGCTCTGTAAATTCTTTTCTTAGGTTATCTCAACCAATGCTGTAGATTTTATACTATCTTGATCTTATAACTTCCAAATTTTTATCTCTGATAAGACCTGTCCTTTGAGTTTCAATTATCTGCATGACATCTCCACTTACATGTCTTATATTCATGTCCAAAACAGAGCCCTTAAATATTTTCACCTTGAAACCTGTCTCTTCCTCAACACTTTTTTTCCCATCTTAATAAATAATACCACCATCTAATCATTCAAGCTAAAACTTTGGGATGAGCTTTGACTCTTTCTCCCTCATTCTTGACATCTAATCTAACACCAGATCAAATATGTTCTGTCTCCAGAATTTCTCACATCACGTCATTTCACTTTGGTCCAGGTCACTATCAGTTTTCAACTAGACTTTTGAAGTAGCCTCCTATCTACTCTTCCTACTTCCTACTTGTCTTCTTGTGATGCTTTCTCCATACAGCAGGGAAAGAGAACCCTCAAAACTATAAATATGATTGAGCATGTATGAGTTAAAGATGAAATTAATCACTTTCACATTAAAGGGCAGATTCTTTTTGGCTCCTTCAGAATCCTACAGCAGGTCAGGGGGTGGCTTGGAAGAGAACCCAGGTGTCCAGAGAACCAGTCCAGAGCACCAGAAGGACATTCTCACTAATCTGATTCCAAGTGACATTTTCTCAAAGTTAAATAAAAAGAAAGTACATGGCTTTTCTGTTTATTCTGTTAATTATAAGACTTCTGCTATTAGATTTGTATTATAAAATTCATTTGTGATCATCAGCTTCTGCCTAGGTTTGAGGGCTCAGCGCCTTTGATGAAGTTGGTTCTTACTACCAGTGGAGTGATAACTTCTTTACTGAGAATCAGTTCAAAAAATATTTTCTCAATACCTTCTCTGTATTAGATTTTAAGTGTACAGAAATGAATAAGGTAGTGTATCTGTTCTAAAAGATTTGCAGTCTAGTAAAGGAGATAGGATACATTAAACATTAGCTATAATAGATGCACGTAAAGAGGGCTATAGGAGAAGAGACAGGAATGAATGATTTGGTTCATGGCTAAATGGAGTGAGGAGGACCTAACAGAGGAGTTGATATTTGAACTAGATCATAAAGAATGAATCTGAGTTTGCCGTAACAGGAAGAGGGTATTTAGGAAGAGAAAATGCCCATAGGTGTAAGAATACATCAGAGGATGACTTGGAAATGTGTCATAAAAGTGCACAGTGACTCTAGATCCAGGAGGAAAGAAATTGTGCACCAGGAGATGGAGACTCTGATGAAACAGGAATAAAGAAAGGTGAAGGGCTTCCCTGGTGGCGTAGTGGTTGAGAGTCCGCCTGCCGATACAGGGGACATGGGTTCGTGCCCCGGTCCAGGAAGATCCCACATGCCACGGAGCGGCTGGGCCCGTGAGCCATGGCCGCTGAGCCTCTGCATCCGGAGCCTGTGCTCCGCAACGGGAGAGGCCACAACAGTGAGAGGCCCGCGTACTGCAAAAAAAAAAAAATATATATATATATATATATATATTTAAGATGGTAAAAAAATAATAATAATAAGGCTTCAAGGTTCTGTGTTTGTGTTTTAGATACTTCACAAGAGTGGTAGGGAGAGAGCAGATGTCAGTCTGGCCCATAGTAGACTCGTAGTAAACACATGCTGAACTCAACTGAGACAAGCAATAGTGATTTGAAAAGTTAAATAATGCAGTACAAGAGTTAAACAGAAAAGACAAACCATCAGTGGAAAAAAAAATGAATTGGATTGAACAGCAGATTAAATACAGCTATGAAGAAAATTAATGATTTAGAATGTTGATCTAAAGAAATTGCCTAAAATG
Organism: Aethalodelphis obliquidens; assembly: GCF_003676395.1. Classification (NCBI taxonomy): domain Eukaryota; kingdom Metazoa; phylum Chordata; class Mammalia; order Artiodactyla; family Delphinidae; genus Aethalodelphis; species Aethalodelphis obliquidens. Next base: position 2,994,741 of record NW_020838030.1, on the reverse strand, counting down.
AAGGACACAGACAAGGAGATGGAAAATATGAAAGAGAAGCTATGTGATACGGAGAATAGAATTAAAGATCTAAAATACATCTAAATTGATGTCCCAGAGATGAAGAGGTAAAAGAGAGGCATTATCCGAAAAGATAACAGTAAGAATTTGAGCTGATAAAAAAATCTGTAGAGGAATCACAAAACAGGATTTTTTAAAATACTTTAAAAAAAAAAAAACCCAAAATCTTATACCTATACACATTTTAGTGAAACTAGAATACTAAAGAAAAAGAGAGTATCTTTGAAACAACCAGAATTTAAGTGATAAAAGGACTACAGTTAGGGCTTCCCTGGTGGCGCAGTGGTTGAGAGTCTGCCTGCCGATGCAGGGGACACGGGTTCGTGCCCTGGTCTGGGAAGATCCCACATGCCGCGGAGCGGCTGGGCCCGTGAGCAATGGCCGCTGAGCCTGCGCGTCTGGAGCCTGAGCTCCGCAACAGGAAAGGCCACAACAGTGACAGGCCCATGTACCGCAAAAAAAAAAAAAAAAAAAAAGAACTACAGTTAGACTTGTAGGCAGCAACGTCTTTACAAATACTTCATTTCTTTCTTTGGGCCATGTAGTAGGATTGCAGTTCTCTATTCCTTGAAGTTAAGTGTAGCATGTGACTTTCTTTGATAAATGAAATATGAATAAAAATGATGTCACTCCCTGAAGGACCTGTATGTGAGTCAGCACTTCCATTTTTCTTGTCTAAGCTATTATGGAAGCATGTGCCAAGACAGAACCTTTAAAAGTCTGAGTCCCTGGGTGACTGTGAGGGCCAGGACCTTCTGTAACTTGTGTAGAAAACGTAGTGTGAGCATGAAATAAACTTTTGTTGTGTTAAGCCACAGAGCTTGGGGGATTGTTTATTACTGAAGCAAAACCTAGCCTATCCTACTTGATACAGATAATAGACTTCTCAAAAGTGATAGTAAGAGTCAGAAGAACTGAAATGGTATTTCCAAAGTGATGAGAGAATATAACTGACAATTTAGAATTATGTACCAATAGTGACTAATACTTATTTAGAATTTACAATGTGTGAAATACAGTTATAAGAACTTTATATTAATTCATTGAATCCTCATGACAACTCTCTGAAGTAAATGCTATTATTATCCTCATTTTACAGATGAGGAAACTGAGAACCAGAGAAGTGAGGTGAATTTCCTTAAGTCTACAATTAGTAACTAACAGAACAGGGATCCAAACTCAGGTAGTCCGTCTTTCAAGAATGAGAGTGAACCATCTAGCAGAGCTTTGTTTAAGGAACTTCAGGAATAAAGAAAGCAAAGATCCCAGAAGGAAAGTCTGAGATGTAAAAAAGAGAGGTGAGCAAAGAAATGAATAAACTTTTCTCTGTTAAGTCTAAATGAACATTGTAAAAAAATAATGTATAATTATGGAATTTTAAAAAGACAATTAAAGGGACTTCCCTGGTGGCACAGTGGTTAAGACTCCACGCTCCCAATGCACGGGGCCTGGGTTCGATCCTTGGTCAGGGAACTAGATCCCACATGCATGCCACAACTAAGAGTTCACATGCCACAACTAAGGAGCCAGCAAGCTGCAACTAAGGAGCCTACTTGCCGCAACCAAGACCCAGCACAAACAAATAAATAAATAAATATTTTTTTAAAAAAGACAAAATCCCAGACAACAATAGCATGTCAAACTAAAGGGGAATAGTTGAAGTATTCTAAGGTTGTGTTTCTCCGTGGTATTGCATCACTTGGGATCTTAGAAATGCAGAATGCAAGGCTTACCTCACACTTAACTGGAATCTGCATTTTAACACTCCCCAAATGATTCATATATACACTAAAGATTGAGAAACACTCTTCCAACATCCATGAATTGTTGGGATGGAGATTATGATATCAATTAACTTCAAATGTACTTAAAGTCAACAATATAATTTCAAGAATAATCACTAAAAAAATAGTTAGCATGTATATAACTTCCAAATCAGCACAGGACTCAGAAAACTTGACTCAGAAAATTAACAAATTAAGAAAGAAGGAGGCAGGAAAAGAGAAAAAAAGACATACAAGGCAAATAAAAAACACAGTTGAGTTGAAACATAACAGTAATTCCAATAAATGTCAGTGGCCAAAATTAACCAGTTAAAAGAGAGAGTTTATCAAGTAGGATTTTAAAATAATTCAACTATATCCTTTTTACAAGAAACACCCAAAACATAAGGTCATGAAAATAAAAATATCAAAAAGATATACCAGTCAAACACTAAAGAATGCTAGGGGAAATAAAAATTTTTTTTTAATTAAAAAAAATTTTTTTAAAAAACTGCAATGAGGTATCACCTCACATCCATTAGAGGGCTACTATCAAAACAAAAACAAAAACAAAAGTATGCTAGGGGAGCAATAGTACCTCGATAAAACTGTTTAGAAAGTAAAAAAAGAATGTTAGTGTATCTATATTAATATCAGACAAAACATTTTAAGGCAAAAAGGTTCAACTAAGAAGATTTAATAATACTAAAATGACCTCAAGGGCTTCCCTGGTGGTGCGGTGGTTGAGAGTCCGCCTGCTGATGCAGGGGACATGGGTTCGTGCCCCAGTCCGGGAGGATCCCACATGCGGGGGAGCGGCTGGGCCCGTGAGCCATGGCCGCTGAGCCTGCGCGTCCGGAGCCTGTGCTCCGCAGCGGGAGAGGACACAGCGGTGAGAGGCCGGCGTACAGCCAAAAAAAAAAAAAAAAAAAAGATAAAATGACCTCAAAATATATAAAGCAAAATTGATAGGATCACAGGGAGAAATGTATAATGCAGTATATTTGTTAGGAGGTTTTAATATATCTTTCTTAATTATTTGAAGGTCAAGCATCAAAAAAGCAGTAAAGATATAGAACACTTGAACAACATATTTGCATGATCTAATACGCACATATAAAGATCCTACACCCAACAATTAGAGAATATATAGTTGACCCTTGAACAACACGAGTTTGAACTGTGCAGGTCCACATACACACAGATTTTTTTCGATAAATACTTACTACAGTACTACACAAGTACTACCGTGGATTGTTGAATCCTCAGATGTGGAACCTCGGATTTGGTTAGGAGGGCTGACCATGTTATTCGCAGTTTCCACTGAGCTGGGGAGTGGAAGGATTGGTGCCCGTAATCCCCCACATGGTTCCAGGGTCAACTATACATCCTTCTTAAGCACGTATGAAACACTTTTCAAAACAAAACAAAACTTAAAATAACTAAGAAGGAAGAGATTGGTGGTACAGATAAGTGTATTATAGATAAGATTGGCTTCAAAAGATTTTCCTTCTAAATCTTTGATTTATTTTGAGCATTGCTAGCACTAAGTGAGCACAATACATGTAATCACTGTTTCTGAAGCCTTGATCATCTCTGTGAAATTCATCTATATTTTAAATTTTCAAGCCCTGCCATGAATTGAGAGGGAACTGCTTGTGTCTTTGACAACAAAATTGAATTGTATGAGCAATCTGATTTCATCTGTTCATCAGGTTTAAATTAGGAGAATGCCAACTCATGCAGCAGCTGCAGTGTTAGGCAAGGGCTTTGCATCCAGTCACTAGAATGAGAGGAATAGAGATTTTGGAATTCTGGGGCAGAGCCCTTCTTTGAGCATTCTTGACTCCTAAATTTCAGCTTCTTTGCGTATGCAAAAGCCTGGTAAAGTAATTTTTGGCCTTTCCAATATACCCACCCCGTTATAGCCAGAAGTAACCCCTGCCTCCTCTGAGTCACTGCAGTCTTTCATCTATGCACAATGTTTGGCATGAAGTGGTCATCTAACAAGAGTTTGAATGAGTAAATAGAAGGGAAAGAGGGAGAAAGAATATCCACGCTTTCCAGGGGGTTTGGTCCTAGGTAGCCCAGGAGAGGAAAGAAAACCTGACTTATCAGAAAAGAGCCTTGTCTAAGGCAAATCTGGTGCTCCATGAAGAAGGAAAGCATCAGAAGCTTCGAATGAAACAATCCATGATATTCTCAAAGTCTTTAGCTGTAGAATTCATATAGCGACACTTGAAAATTTTCTCTCAAGATTTTTGGAGAACACATGGACTCTGTTATAGTACAGGGAAACTTTTCTAGCCTGGCTTGAAGGGAAGCTACGTATTATTTCAGACCTACCTTGCCACCTTAGCAGACACGCTGAACTCATACAATTCCTATGGTAATAGTTTGTTGTGTTAGTTTTCTGTTGCTGCGTAACAACATCCATTTATTAGGTCACAGTTCTGTAGGTCAGTAGTCTGACAGGGTAGCTAGATTCTCTGCATGGACTATTATAAAGTCAAAATCAAGATGTCGGCTGGGCTGAGTTCTCGTCTAGAGAAATCTGCTTCCAGTCTCACTCTTGTTGGCAGAATTCATTTCCTTGCAGCTATAGGACTGAGAGATCCCTGTTTCCTTGTTAGCTGTCAGCCAGGGGCCACTCTCAGGTCCTAGTGTCCAGTTGAATTCCTTAACATGTGGCCTTCTCAGTCTTCTACCCAGCAGTGGCACATCAAATCTTAACTGTGCTTCAAATCTCTGACTTCTTCTACTCCCAACAGCTGGAGAAAACTGTGCTTTTAAAGGGCTCGTGTGATTAGGTTAGTCCCACCTAAGTAAACTCCCTCTGTTAAAGTCAGCTGTTCATGGGAATAAAATCCATCATATTCAATAATCCTGGGGATTATGGCGGGAATGGGGCCATCTTAGAATTATGCCTACCGCATTTGTATGTATGTTTTATCTCATTTAGTAGGTCCTAAGAGTCTTGAGGACTCTTAGGAGTCCTTGCACATAACAACAATTAGTAAATACTGATATTTACATCATCAATGACTAAAAATTAATGTTAGAGGTTATGTATGAGATTTATAATCTTATTCATGTTTAAATCCCTAGTGTCTGACATAGCATATGATTTATACTATAGTTTTAGCAAATATTTAGATGAATTAATGAAAGAATGAATAACTGTATAATTCAGGGCTATGAACACTATTCTGATTATTATGTAGCATGGTATATTTTTCTAAAATCGTGTAGTTCAGTTTGTAGTTTTAATAAAATGATAGAGTACAGATAGAGTCTCCTAGTTTTTTGGTTTTTGGGGTTTTTTTGCGGTACGCGGGCCTCTCACTGTTGTGGCCTCTCCTGTTGCGGAGCACAGGCTCCAGACGCTCAGGCTCAGCGGCCATGGCTCACGGGCCCAGCCGCTCTGCGGCATGTGGGATCTTCCCGGACCAGGGCACGAACCCGTGTCCCCTGCATCGGCAGGCGGACTCAACCACTGCGCCACCAGGGAAGCCCCCCTAGTTATTTTTTAATTGCTGCTTTAAAAGCAGAATTTTGCAAACTGCTTTTTCACATAAATATCTTCTATATTTTTCAAACATACTATTTCACATAACTCTGTGTCTTATCCTTTTTTTTTTAAATTAATTTATTTATTTTGGCTGCCTTGGGTCTTCGTTGCTGCAGGCAGGCTTTCTCTAGTTTTGGCGAGCGGGGGCTACTCTTCATTGCAGTGCGCAGGCTTCTCATTGTGGTGGCTTCTCTTGTTGTGGAGCACGGGCTCTAAGCACGCAGGGTTCAGTAGTTGTGGCTCGCGGGCTCTAGAGCGCAGGCTCAGTAGTTGTGGCACCCCGGCTTAGTTGCTCCGCGGAATGTGGGATCTTCCTGGACCAGGGCTCGAACCCGTGTCCGCTGCTCTGGCAGTCAGATCCTTAACCACTGCGCCACCGGGGAAGCCCTGTGCTTTATACATTTTTTTTCCAGATACCCAGCAGAAATATTCCAAGTAAAGAAAGAAATACTTGAAGTTAGGTATCAGAGGGATTAACCATTTCTTCCTGGCATCCAGATGGATGCCAACGGTAGGTTCCAAGACAAGTTTATCTTTGGAATTGAAAGTCTGTTACCCTGGGACTATCTAATGTTAATGTTTTCCTTCCTGCTTGAGTAGCTTTTTAACCTGTAGTTTTGAGTGATGGGTATTATTGTTGCAATTTAATGACATTTGCTCAGCCCTTATTGATAATCTGTTCAAAAAATAGATTAGTGGATACTTATCCCGTCAGAGAGCTTGTCTGTGTAATGATGTCACTGTAATCAGACTGGGTAATGTAATTTTCTGCTTAGCTCAGTTGCTAATGGTCATCTAGAGAGGTCATTGCTATTTGAGATGACTCATGTGGAGGCTTCTGGAATATAATACTGTATTTCAAAGAATACTGTGTAAGGAGGAACAATATGACGTATTCATCCTCTCTGACTTTTCAGTGCAGGATGGATGTTAACCCAACATTTCCTAAAATCATTTGACTACAGAAGTCCTGCCACTGAACACCCAGTAAATTTCATAGAAAACAGTTTGGGAAAGGTTGGTTTTTTATAATCTAAGAAACTAAGACCAACTGTAAAGAGCATTATAGAGTAGTTTCATTACAAGTAGCGTTAGACGTCATTTGGTTGAACTACCACATCCAAGCTGGAGAATCTGAGGCTCTGGAGGGTTGAAGAGACTTACCTAGGACAGTGAGTTGGTGGCAAAGCTTGCATGAAAACTATTCAGATGTCTTGTCTCCCACTTCTGTGCTTCTCTTACTATAATGCAGTTCTTAGCAAACTGATAGGCTCACCTAGCAACTGTGAGCCATAAGACCTTTTTTGCTAAAGATGACCATAACTTTAACATTGACTGGGCTTCAGTTTGGGGGTAGGAGTGAGAAGAGCGCTTTGACTTAAAGAATATACTGGAGTTTTTTTTTTTTTTTTTTAAAAGAATGTCACAAAATAGCTCTTTTCAACTCTAGTTCCATTCTTCTTGTGTGCAGAGTCCTTGTTTTAAGTAAAGGCTTCTTATCTTCCCTTCTCCCTTCAGGAGTAAAAACTCTTACTAAGTTATCAGGCTCCAGCCATCTTCTTTTCTAACGTCTGCACTATAGGAATGCATGTTACAAGAGGGGACTTGCATTCTCCATACATTAGTGGTTTTTTTTTTTTTTAGTTTTTTTGTTTGTTTGATTGGGTGTTTTTTAAGATACAATCCATTTAAGAGCCAATTCTCCCAGAGCTTTTCCGGACCATCTACTTAAAAGAGAAAGAGGGAGGAAATAGATGGAAAGTGGGGGAGAGAGAGATTATATGGAGAAAACTCAAATACCTATTCCTCATATTGGGCTGTTCAATTGAAAAAATCCATAAAGACCCAGTGAGGTTTGCAGGTTGCTCCTGCTTGTAGCCTGTAATTCCATCCCTAAATACCTATTTCTTATACATGTTGAAGATTTTTCATCCTTGCTTTGTCTTGTCAGAAAGTTTCATTATCAGAAATTAAGGGAGTATTTTATAGGAAGTGGAATAGAGTGGAGGCAGTATTGGAACACGATTGGAGGTCTGGGGACTTGGAGAGGCATAAGGCAGGAAACAGGCACAGAAGATACAGCTGTCAGAGGCACAGCAGTGAAAAGGACCTGAACTTTGAAGTCACCACACTTCCTGTTTTTGAGCTATGTCATCTTGGATAAGGTATTTAATCTCTCTAGGCTTCTTATGTGATCTCTAAAATGAAGACAGTGCTACCTATCTTCAGGCTTATAAAGATTACATAAGTCAAAGTACAAGTGTTTATTATGTTATGTTGTATTATGTTCATCACACCAATTCGAGTTTGCTTTTGGGAAATGAGATTGAGAAATTTTTTTACTTTCTCTTTTGAGAAAGAACTTTTTATGTTAATTATGTGGTATCAGAAAACCAGTAAAGATATTTTGCTTTAATGTGTTGGTAAAAGGAAATACGTAAGTACCTGACATTTGCTAAGTGGTCAGTTAGTTCTCTTTTCATCTCTCCTTTCCTTCCTTCCCCACTGCCAAACTTCTTGATTTTTTTCCCTAATACCAGCTCTTTTCTCTGTAGGGAAGAGAATAAGACCCAACTCTACAGATAACTCCCCTCAAGGGTTTGAGGTAAATGTAGGATGAGAGGAGGGAACTCTGCCTATCTGGGCTTTCTCTAAGAGGCCACAGAGTATATAGATTAAGGACTCAAGCTTGGGAGAAATTCAGGTATGAATTTGTATCCTGGCTCCTATCATTTACTAGCTGAGTAAGCTAAGGCAAGTTAATTTGATGAAACTTCTGGTTTTTTTCCTTTTTAAAATGGCAATATTTATAACACTTACCTAATAAGTTGTGGTGAGTATATACTTAGCATAGTACCTGGTACATTATGACGATGCTCAATCAATGTTAGTTGCCATTGTTGTTATTATCATCGTCCCATACAGATCCCCTTCAGATCCTTAGACAACCCTAAATGAACTTTTAAAGAACTGGCAATTCCTAATCAGTCCTGTAGAATAGCTCAGAGAAAGTGGTTTTCGTCTTTTAGGCCGTCTTCCTTTTTAGATCTTCCTCTTCTTTATCTTAAATGGGAATTCTGACTCAAAAGCTTTGAATTTGCTTTTGGTGTCAGTATATTGTCCAGTCTACCAACCTACCAAATGGTCCTATTTAGTGGGCTTTTTTTTTTTTTAAGGAAGGGAAATCTGGAACTCTTTACCGATCAGTTCACTGCATTGAACCATTCATCTCTGAGGATATTGACCACTGTTCCCTGTTGAAGAATCAGACAATCCTTGACATTCACAATGTTGTGCAATCATCGCCACCATCTAACTCCAGAACATTTTGACCACCCCAAAAGGAAACCCTGTACCCACTGAGCATTTGCTTTCCGTTTCCCCATTTCCTCACCCTGACAACCATTAATCTGCTTTCTGTTTCTGTGGGTTTGCTTATTCTGTATACTTAATATAAATGAAATCCTCCAGTGTGGTCTTTTGTGTCTGATTTCTTTCACTTAGCATGTTTTCAAGGTTCATTTGTGTTGTAGTATGTATCAGTACTTCATTCCTTTTAATGGCTGAATAATATTCTACTGTATGGGTATACCACATTTTGTTTATTCATTCATTGGTTGATGAACTTTGGAGCTGTTTCCATCTTCTTCCTATGGGAAGTAGTGTTGCTATGAACATTCACGTAAAAGATTTGTTTGAACACCTGTTTTCAGTTCTTTTGGGTGTATACCAAGGAGTGGAATTACTGAGTCGTATGGTAACTCTATGTTTAATTTTGCGAGGAACTGCCAAACTGTTTTCCAAAGTGGCAGCACCATTTTACCTTCCCATCAGCAATATATGAGAGTTTCCATTTCTCTACATGCTTGCCAACACTTGTTATTGTCTATCTTTTTTTATTATAGCCATCCTAGTGGGTATGAAGAAATAGCTCATTGTGGTTTTGATTTGCATTCCTCTAATGACGTCGAACATCTTTTCATATGCTTGTTGGCCATGTATACGTGTTCTTTGGAGAAATGTCTATTCAAGTCCTTTGCCCATTTAAAAGAATGGGTTGTCTTTCTGTTGTTTTGTTGTAAAAGTTCTTTGTATAATCTGGTACTAGACCCTTAGCAGGTATATGTTTGCAAATATTCTCTTTCATTCCATGGGTTGTCTTTTCGTTTCCTTGATGGTGTCCTTTGATGCACAAAAGTTCTTCATGAAGTCAAATTTATTTTTTCTTTGGTTACTTGTGCTTTTGGTACATATCTAAAAATATTTTGCCTAACCCAGCGTCAGGAATATTTATCCCTATGTTTTCTTTTAACAGTTTTATAGTTTTGTATCTTACACTTAAGGCTATGATCCATTTTGAGTTAATTTTGTATACAGTGTGAGGTAAGGGTCCAACTTTACTCTTTTACATGTGGATATCCAGCTGTCTCAGCACCATTTATTGAAAAGGCTATTCTTTCCCCCATTGACTAGTCTTGGCACCATTGTCTAAAATCAATTAGCCATACATATTTGGGTTTATTTCTGGACTATCCATTTTACTGCATTGATATGTATGTCTGTCCTTATGTCAGTACCACACTGTCTTGATTACTGTGGCTTTGTAGTAAGTTGGAGTGTGAGTCCTCCAATTTTGTTCTTCTTTTGCAATATTGTTTTAGCTATTTGCGGTACCTTGAAATTCCATATGACTATTTGGATCAGCTTTTGCATTTCTGACAAAAGGCCGTTAGGTTTTCAGTAGGGATTGTGTTGAATCTGTAGAACACTTAGGAGAGTATCGCCATCTTAATATTATGTCTTTCCATTTATTTAGGTCATCTTTAATTTCTTTTAGCAATGTTTTGTAGTTTTCAGAGGTACAAGTCATGCACCTCCTTGGTTAAATTTATTCCTAAGTATTTTATTTTTCTTGATGGCTTTATAAATGGACTTTCCTTAATTTCCTTTTCAGATTGTTCATTGCTAGTGTATAGAAATACAACTGATCTTGCATGTTTATCTTATATCATTTGATTTTGCTGAATTCATTTATTATGTCTAATTTTTTGGTGGATTCTTTACAGTTTCTTAAATATAAGATCATATCATCTGTGAATTACTTCCCTCCCTACTTTTTAAAATATATTACCCATTGCATTATATGATTTAACTTCACTGGGAGTATACATTATCCCAGTGTGAGAAACAGTGTAACATATTTCTTTTGTTTTTACAAAAGAAGTTTGCAAAGTGCTTTTACATCTAATTTTATTCTTTTAGTAACAAAGTGGCTCATTTTTCTTTTAATAACAAGGTGGTTCATTATTCTTTTAATAATAAGGTGGCTCAAAATAATATCTCATTTTATAGATAAGGACACTGAGGCTCTCTGGCAAGTTTAATGGTTTATTGAAGGCTCACATAAACTTAATTAGAGCTGAGGTCTTCTCCCTAGAGATCCAACACTCTTTTGATTGAACTCTAATTCCTTCATATTTTTCCTGTAGTCGTTAGAACTTTTGGGACACAGTAGTTTTCTTATGAACTTGAGAGGCCTTTCTTATGACCTTGACAATTCTGTGGTTAGGGTCAGTATGCAGTAAAACAAAAAATGAAACCAATGTATGTTCACAAAAAAGACTCATACAAGAATGTTCATAGCATCTTTATTCATAAAGCTCCAAACTGGAAACATCCCATTTAAGGAGACTAAACAAACTCTTATATTCATACATTGAAATATTACTCAGCAACAAAAAGGAAAACATTACTGATGCATAGAGCAGCACGAATAATCTTTAAAAGACTATGCTGAGTAAAAAGAAGGCTTACTATCTTATTTCATTTATATGAAGTTCTAGAAGAGACAAACTAATCTATTATGGAAAAAATCATATCACTGATAGCCTCCAGGAGTGTTGGGACAGGAAGAGGGTATGAAGAGGTTTTCTGATGTGACAGTAATATTCTATGTGTTTATAGGGGTTTGGGATACAGAAACGTGTGTTCTTATAAAAGCTCAGCAAATGCACTTAATACTTAGGCATTTCATTGTGTGTAAACTTTATAACAAAAGAAAGAAAAGAATCAAGTATTAAACTTAGTTAATGATATGCATGCTGAAGTATTTAGGAGGAAGTGTACAGATGTTTGAATTTACTTTGACACTGATCAAAAAAATAACATGGGTTAATGGATAGGCAGAGATATAGACAGCTAGGCAGATATGTCATAAAGCAAGTACGGTATAATGTTAATGGTAGAGTCTAGGTGGTAAGTTCTCTGTAAAATTCTTTCAACTCTCAATTTTGCTGTATGTTTGAAATTCTTCATAATAAAAAGTTTAGGGAGGGAAGGAAACCACATTTGGAAATCTATTAGTTCCTCTTTGAGCCCCCTCTCCTACCCACCTTCTCTTCAGCTTCATAAGATGGACATAATGAGATAAAGGATAATGAAAGATAAGATGAATGTAGCAGGAATTCACTCACCAGGCTCCAAGCTAGCAAAACAACTTTCTATTAACCCTAACTCCTATGTCAGCCTGTGACTTCTTCTATGTTGTCACCCAGAGTCTCTCCTCTACATATGCCCCCAAGAAACTTGCCCTTCCAGAGGGCAGACAGCAGAAACAAGAACTACACTTCTGCAGCCTGTGGAAGGAAAACCACATTCACAAAAAGATAAACAAAATGAAAAGGCAGAGGACTTTGTACCAGATGAAGGAACAAGATAAAACCCCAGAAAAACAACTAAATGAAGTGGAGATAGGCAAACTTCCAGAAAAAGAATTCAGAATAGTGATAGTGAAGATGATCCAGGACCTCAGAAAAAGATGGAGGCAAAGATCAAGTTGCAAGAAATGATTAACAAAGACCTAGAAGAATTAAATAACAAGCACCTAGAACAATTAAAGAACAAACAAACAGAGATAAACAATACAATAACTGAAATGAAAAATACAGTAGAAGGAATCAATAGCAGAATAACTGAGGCAGAAGAACGGATAAGTGACCTGGAAGACAGAATGGTGGAATTCACTGCTGTGGAACAGAATAAAGAAAAAAGAATGAAAAGAAATGAAGATAGCCTAAGAGACCTCTGGGACAACATTAAACGAAACAACATTCGCATTACAGGGGTCCCAGAAGGAGAAGAGAGAGAGAAAGGACCTGAGAAAATATTTGAAGAGATTATAGTTGAAAACTTCCCTAACATGGGAAAGGAAGTAACCACCCAAGTCCAGAAAGCACAGAGAGTCCCAGGCAGGACAAACCCAAGGAGAAACACGCCGAACACATAGCAATCAAATTGACAAAACTGAAAGACAAAGAAAAATTATTGAAAGCAGCAAGGGAAAAAACAAATAACATACAAGGGAACTCCCATAAGGTTAACAGCTGATCTCTCAGCAGAAACTCTACAAGCCAGAAGGCAGTGGCACGATATATTTAAAGTGATGAAAGGGAAGAACCTACAACCAAGATTACTCTGCCTGGCAAGGATCTCATTCAGATTTGGCAGAGAAATCAAAAGCCTTACAGACAAGCAAAAGCTAAGAGAATTCAGCACCACCAAACCAGCTCTACAACAAATGCTAAAGGAACTTCTCTAAGTGGGAAACACAAGAGAAGAAAAGAACCTACAAAAACAAATCCATAACAATTAAGAAAATGGTAATAGGAGCATACATATTGATAATAACCTTCAATGTGAATGGATTAAATGCTCCAACCAAAAGATACAGGCTCACTGAATGGACACAAAAACAAGACCCATATATATGCTGTTCACAAGTGACCCACTTCAGACCTAGGGACACATACAGACTGAAAGTGAGGGGATGGAAAAAGATATTCCATGCAAATGGAAATCAAAAGAAAGCCGGAGTAGCAATACTCATATCAGATAAAATAGACTCGAAAATAAAGAATGTTACAAGAGACAAGGAAAGACACTACATAATGATCAAGGGATCAATCCAAGAAGAAGATATAACAATTATAAATTATATGCACCCAACATAGGAGCACCTCAATACATAAGGCAACTGCTAACAGCTATAAAAGAGGAAATCGACAGTAACACAATAATAGTGGGGGACTTTAACACCTCACTTACACCAATGGACAGACCATCCAGACAGAAAATTAATAAGGAAACACAAGCTTTAAATGACACAATAGAGTAGATAGTTTTTTTGGTTTTTGTTTTTTGCGGTACGTGGGCCTCTCAGTGTTGTGGCCTGTCCCGTTGCGGAGCACAGGCTCTGGACGCTCAGGCTCAGCGGCCATGGCTCACGGGCCTAGCTGCTCCGCTGCATGTAGGATCTTCCCGGACCGGGGCACGAACCCGTGTCCCCTGCATCGACAGGCGGACTCTCAACCACTGCGCCACCAGGGAAGCCCTAGACCAGATAGTTATAATTGATATTTATAGGACATTCCATCCAAAAACAGCAGATTACACTTTCTTCTCAAGTGCACACAGAACATTCTGCAGAATAGATCACAACTTGGGTCACAAATCAAGCCTCAGTAAATTTAAGAAAATTGAAATCGTATCAAGCATCTTTTCCGACTACAACTCTATGAGATTAGAAATCAATTACAGGGAAAAAATGTAAAAAACGCAAACATATGGAAGCTAAACAATATGCTATTAAATAACCAAGAGATCACTGAAGAATTCAAAGAGGAAATCAAAAAATACCTAGAGACAAATTACAAGAAAAACACGACGATCCGAAACCTATGGGATGCAGCAGAAGCGGTTCTAAGCGGGAAGTTTATAGCAATACAAGCCTACCTTAAGAAACAAGAAAAATCTCAAATAAACCATCTAACCTTACACCTAAAGGAACTAGAGAAAGAAGAATAAACAAAACCCCAAGTTAGCAGAAGGAAAGAAATCATAAAGATCAGAGCAGAAATAAATGAAATAGAAACAGAAAATAATAGCAAAGATCAATAAAAGTAAAAGCTGGTTCTTTGAGAAGATAAACAAAATTGATAAACCTTTAGCCAGACTCATCAAGAAAAAGAGGGAGAGGACTCATAGCAATAAAATTAGAACTGAAAAAGGAGAAGTTACAACGGACACCATAGAAATTCAAAGCATCATAAGAGACTACTACAAGCAACTCTATGCCAATAAAATGGACAACCTGGAAGAAATGGGCAAATTCTTAGAAAAGTACAACCTTCCAAGACTGAACCAGGAAGAAATAGAAAATATGAACAGACCAATCACAAGTAATGAAATTGAAACTGTGTTTAAAATTCTTCCAACAGGGCTTCCCTGGTGGTGCAGTGGTTGACAGTCCGCCTGCCAGTGTGCAGGGAACATGGGTTCGTACCCCAGTCCGGGAAGATCCCACATGCCGCGGAGCGGCTGGGCCTGTGAGCCATGGCCGCTGAGCCTGCGCGTCTGGAGTCTATGCTCCTCAATGGGAGAGGCCACAACAGTGAGAGGCCTGCGTACCACAAAAAAAAAAAAAAAACTTCCAACAAACAAAAGTCCAGGACCAGATGTTTTCACAGGTGAATTCTATCAAACATTTAGAGAAGAGCTAACACCCATCCTTCTCAAACTCTTCCAACAAATTGCAGAGGAAGGAACACTCCCAAACTCATTATACGAGGCCGCTATCACCCTGACACCAAAAGCAGACAAAGATACTACAAAAAAAGAAAATTACAGACCAGTATCACTGATGAATATAGATGCAAAAATCCTCAACAAAATACGAGCAAACAAAATCCAACAACACATTTAAAGTATCATACACCATATTCAAGTGGGACTCACCCCAGGGATGCAAGGATTCTTCAATATATGCAAATCAATCAATGTGATACACCATATTAAAAAATTGAAGAATAAAAACCGTATGATCATCTCAATAGATGATGATATGGTTTTGACATAATTCAACACCCGTTTATGATAAAAACTCTCCAGAAGGTGGGCATAGAAGGAACCTACCTCAACATAATAAAGACCATATATGACAAACCCACAGCAAACATCATTCTCAATGGTGAAAAACTGAAAGCATTTCCTCCAAGGTCAGGAATAAGACAAGGATGTCCACTCTCGCCACTACTATTCAACATAGTTTTGGAAGTCCTAGCCACAGCAATCAGAGAAGAAAAAGAAATAAAAGGAATACAAATTGGAAAAGAAGTAAAACGGTCACTGTTGGCAGATGACATGATACTATACATAGAGAATCGTAAAGATGCCACCAGAAAACTACTAGAGCTAATCAATGAATTTGGTAAAGTTGCAGAATACAGGATTAATGCACAGAAATCTCTTGCATTCCTATACACTAACAACAAAAGATCAGAAAGAGAAACTAAGGAAACAATCCCATTCACCACTGCAACAAAAAGAATAAAATACCTAGAAATAAACCTACCTAAGGAGCTAAAAGACCTGTACTCAGAAAACTATAAGATATTGATGAAAGAAATCAAAGACGACATAAACAAATGGAGAGATATACCATGTTCTTGGATTGGAAGAATCAAATTGTGAAAATGAGTATACTACCCAAAGCAATCTGCAGATTCAATGCAATCCCAGTCAAATTACCCATGGCATTTTTTACAGAACTAGAACAAAAAATCTTAAAATTTGCATGGAGACACAAAAGACCCCGAATAGCCAAAGCAGTCTTGAGGGAAAAAAACGGAGCTGGAGAAATCAGACTCCCTGACTTCAGACTATACTACAAAGCTACAGTAATGAAGACAATATGGTACTGGCACAAAAATAGAAATGTAGATCAATGGAACAGGTTAGAAAGCCCAGAGATAAACCCACACACCTATGGTCAGCTAATCTATGACAAAGGAGGCGGGGAAAAACAATGGAGAAAAGACAGCCTCTTCAGTAAGTAGTGCTGAGAAAAGTGGACAGCTACATGTAAAAGAATGAAATTAGAACACTCCCTAACACCATACACAAAAATAAACTCAAAATGGGTTCGAGAACTAAATATATAAATAAGACCGGACACTATAAGACTCTTAGAAGAAAGCATAAGAAGAACACTCTTTGACATAAATAACAGCAAGATCTTTTTTGATCCATCTCCTAGAGTAATGGAAATAAAAACAAAACTAAACAAATGGGAGCTAGTGAAACTTAAAAGCTTTTGCAAAGCAAATGAAACTACAAACAAAACAGAAAGACAACCCTCAAAATGGGAGAAAATATTTGCAAATGAATCAACGGACAAAGGATTAATCCCCAAAATATATAAACAGCTCATGTAGCTCAGTATTAAAAACACAACCCAATCAAAAAATGGGCAGAAGACCTAAATAGACATTTCTCCAAAGAAGACATACAGATGGCCAAGAAGCACATGAAAGTCTGCTCAACATCACTAATTATTAGAGAAATGCAAATCAAAACTACAATGAGGTATCGCCTCACACCAGTTAGAATGGGCATCATCAGAAAATCTACAAACAACAAATGCTGGAGAGGGTATGGAAAAAAGGGAACCCTTTTGCACTGTTGGTGGGAATGTAAATTGATACAGCCACTATGGAGAACAGTATGGAGGTTCCTTAAAAAACTAAAAGTAGAATTACCATATGACCCAGCAATCCCACTACTGGGCATATACCCAGAGAAAACCATAAAAAGACACATGCACCCCAGTGTTCATTGCAGCACTATTTACAATAACCAGGTCATGGAAGCAACCTAAATGCCCATCAACAGACAAATGGACAAAGAAGATGTGTACATATATACAATGGAATATTACTCAGCCATAAAAAGGAACAAAATTGGGTCATTTGTAGAAATGTGGATGGATCTAGAGACTGTCATACAGGGTGAAGTAAGTCAGAAAGAGAAAAACAAATATTGTATATTAGCGCATATATGTGAAACCAGAAAAATGATACAGAGCAACTGGTTTGCAGGGCAGAAATAGAGACACAGATGTAGGGAACAAACGTATGGGCACCAAGGGGGGAAAGTGGCGGGGGGTTGGGGAGGGATGGGATGAATTGGGAGATTGGGATTGACATGTATATACTAATATGTATAAAATGGATAACTAATGAGAACCTGTTGTATAAAAAATAAATAAAATTCAAAAAAATAAAATATAGTTATTAAAAAAATGTAAGCTACACAATAAAGCTGTGAAACAAACAAACAAACAAAAAGAAACTTTCCCTTCAGTCTCCAATTTTATCCCTAATTATTGAATTTATTTCTGTTGGAGGAAAGTCTAATTGCCCTGAAAAGATCTCGCTTTACCATTCCAAGGAAATTTCTAATTTTCATCCAAGCAAAGTCATTTTTGCAGAAAGAACAGTCGATTAGTAGGCAGAAGACTTGTGTTCTAGATTAGACTCAGGTAAATAACTGGTACAAGGTCAAACAACTGATACATGGCAGAGCCAGAATTTGCATCCAGGAGTGCCTGATTACAGTTTATTGTACCGCTGCTCTTTGGGACCTGAAGGAATGTGTGGTGAAGTTTCAGAAAGCAAGGGCGTATCTCACCCTTTAAATCCTGCTGTATGGACAGCTGCGTCCTTTAGAACCTAGCCCTCGAAGTAAAACCAACTTGTGAGGGAAGAAAGCCTGTAGTGAATTTTCAGTGGCAGCCTAGGAACAGTCTCAAACTTCATATCCTTAGACTTTTTCTCCTTTACCTACAAAAAGCACTCCAAGAAAATCAGCTGTGAAAACCATGAATTTTTGTGCCATATGTCAGATGAAACCTTCCAGGGTTCAGGAATCCCCAGTGTTAAAGACCTCTTTAATTCTGCATTTTTAATAACCTGGTCTATGATCCTTCTTAACCAGTTCCTGGGGAAAGATGTGCAAAAGCACCTGAAGTTCCAGTTTACATGGGAGCTTTAATCCTGAGGGCTTCTGGCTTGAGAGTCTTTGATGTTTGCCTCCCTAATTTTACATTAAGGTGAGAGATTATGTTTGGGGAATATTATTTTGCTCCCCAGGATACCACTCTTTTTTCCCTGGCACATAATATAGTAAATAGTACATACTAAGCATTCTGTGAGCTTTTGATGAATTGAGTAATTGTTGGCTTCATCAGAGGAGGTTCTGGACTTGCTCATCTGTATATGCTCATCTCCTAGTACAATGTCTACTAGCATAAAATAGATATGTTTAAAGAATTGATTGAATTGAGATTGTTACTTCACTTTGAGAGGACTGCCTGTCCTTTTAGCTACGAATTTCTGAGACAGGAGTGTCTAAATGACCCTAAATGAGTTATTGAGTTGGAATCAGAGGGTTAATGATAGAAATGATGTCAGCACTTTTTGGAGAGGTGGCCTGTGTAAATCAAAGACCAGAAATAATGAACCCGTAGCCCCCAGACAGCAAATATTGTGGATCTTCCTGAACTACTAGGAAAAGTAAATGAAAAACTTCTCCTTAATCAGATTTCTGGGCTTGAAACTAGGGATTTTTGTGAGGATGTTGTGTTTCCGATTGCCAGCATGGAAAGGGGGAGTGTGGTCAGAGAAAGGTGGGGAGAAGAGGGGAAGAGAGTGGGGACACAGTTGGGAGAGGAAAAAGGGAAAAGGTATCTGGGAAAGCAGAGGGAGAGAAAGATGACTTGAAAGAATAGTGGCTGTGGCCTGACCCTGGTTTGGTGATTGGTTTGGTGATCTGGTGGCAAGGGAATTGTTGCTAGAGAGCCATGTTCTCTTCATGGCCAGGATATCCACTACCTTAGGTTTGACTTTAGTACTTACCATCCTTTTAACCCTTTTCTAGATCTTGTGGGACCTTACGATCCAGAGTGAGCTTTACAGCTTTTGTGGAGAAAAAGGGAAGGAGGCATTAAATAACAGCTGTCCTCCACAGTAAAGATCCTCAGAGGAGTCCCTGACAGTTTAGAAAGGGCTCCCCTCTTGTTGATTAGAAATGTTACTGTAAACTCCAGAGTCTAGGGCATTCTTGATTGGAGTTTAACCTCAAGGGGATGCAAAAGTCGTTGCAGTTTCAATGTCACCCAAGAATTTTCTATAGAATAAATATATCACATGAGAGTTACATGAAATCAGTGCAGTTAGTTACAACCATGTGCCCCTTTCCCCACCTTCGTGGATGTGTAAAAGGACTCACTTAAAATATACCATCACCATGATTTCTCCTTGCTCACAAGCTTCCAAATACAGCGTCACTGGACCCAGTTTTTATTTGTAGAGAAAACTACAAAGCAGATTCTTTCAGTAATGACTACTGAGTCATTCAGCATATGTTTTTTGAGTGACAGTTTTGCTAGGTGCTTTGGATTCAGTGTTGAGAAAGATGGATTTAGTCTCTAAATTATGTCTTACCAAGGTACAAGCTTTAGGAAAAGGAATATCCTATTTTGTTTAAATCTGGTCTCAAAATCTACAAAGAATTGCTGAAAATTTCTAAAGATACACTGCTCTGGATTTTGTTCTCTTCAGTGCTGGCTCATATAAGATCTCATCATTCATTGTTTATAAAGGCCCTGGAAGACAGAGACTGTATCCCAGCCCACCCTCCAAAATAACACCAGGAACTGGAATCAACAGCACTCTGGATGGTATGAGTGGCTAGTGCCAGAAGCTGTAATATAACTTGCTAAAAATTCTGCCTTGAGGTCGTAGTTAGAGTTGTCCAGCTTTAAGTCCTCTCCTGTTTATCTATGTTTTCTGCCTTTTGCCCTTCTGTAAAATGATAGAACTTCCTGTCCAGAAGTCAGTGGCATCTTCCCCAGAGGCAGGAGTCAGCCTCCCTGGAGTGAGTTGGAAAATAGGGATTCCCAGATCTTCCTATCTTGGCCCTTTGTGCCACATTTTACTTAGTCTTAATTCTGAGTTCCTACTGCTGATGCGTATTAGATGATATGGTAGCTTCAGAGATGAATATGGCATGGATATTGCATTCAGAGAACTTAATCTGGTTAAGGAGATGGGACATATACAGGAAGAGCTAAGTAGATAGCAAGAGCAGCAAGTGTCAGACAAGCGAAGTTTGTGCAGTGAGAGGTAGCATAAAGTAGTAGAGGGAGCTGTGACCTTACAGTTAGAAGACCCAAGTTCAAAGGCTCAGTTTTATGTGCATGAGCAAATGAACCTTTTTGTGCCTTAGTTTACTCAACTATAAAGTGGAGAGAATGATCTTTACCCTGTCTAAATCTCAAGGTTGTAGTAAGGGTCAAGTGAGATACTGTATGAGAAACTTTGGAAAACACAAATTAAAATACAAACACAGGTGGAAAGTGATCTTATCTAATTTTACAGTAGAGGGGACAGGTGTAGACATGAAAAACCTTGCTGAAAGTCTCACATGCTTGCTATGAAACAGCCCTCCATTATTTAAGCACAAAATACAATTTTTTTCATTTTTCTCCCTCCTTCATAGACCTTGTCCACTGCAAGACTTTTAAGTAGCTCGTATGCTGTTGGCACCATATAAAGTGTGTTTTGTTAGAGTGTGAGGAAGTTTAGGGGTCCATATTTTCTCCTAAAGATATTGGTCAAAGGGATACACTGTCACCTTACTCGCTGGGCATGGCAGAGGTTTAACACAGCACTATCCAGTAGAAATACAATGCAAATTGCAAATGTGAGCCTTATGTGAAATTTTAAATCTTCTAGCAACCACAGTAAAAATAAATCAATAAAAGGAAACAGTTGAAATTAATAATATATTTTATTTAATACAATAAGACCAAAATATTCTCATTTCAACATGTGATCAATATAAAACAAATCATTAAAGAGATATTAACATTCTTTTTCATATTAAATCTTTAAAGCTGGAGGTGTATTTTGCCTCACAGCACATCTCGGTTTGCCCTAGCCAGCCACATTTCAGGTGCTCAGCAGCCGCATGTGGCTGATAACTGCTCTATTGGACAGTGCAGCCTTCCACAGTCCCCATTCTTCCCAGCATTCAG
The DNA here is from genome assembly GCF_003676395.1 of Aethalodelphis obliquidens. NCBI lineage: Eukaryota > Metazoa > Chordata > Mammalia > Artiodactyla > Delphinidae > Aethalodelphis > Aethalodelphis obliquidens. Next base: position 2,973,413 of record NW_020838030.1, on the reverse strand, counting down.
TTCTGGCTGCCTCACCTTCATTCCTGTCCTCATTATTTCCTTTTAATGGATCTGTGTATTCTTCCCTTCCTTGGTCCCTCAAGAAACAAGCTTCTTTTCTAAGTGCCAGGTATCCTTCTTTGTTCAGGTAAGAAAATACGTTCCCTTCTAGCTATTATTTGAAATCAGCTAGTGTTCCTTGAACTGTGCCTTTCTTATTCTGTGAACTTTCAGCTATTTTGAACCAAGCTTCCCATCTCACTTTACTTGTTTGTCTCTTTCAAATTTTGTACTCCTTGAGGAAAAAAGATAGTGTTTTATTCATTTCTGTAATCCCAGTAACCTAGCACAGTTCTGGCCCATAGCAGAAATTTGATAAATTTTAAATAACTTGGCAAATAAATGAGCTTTTCCTGGATACCTCACCAGCTCTCTCTTCCCCCTCAACAGTGAGTTTTCTCTCTAACAATAGTTTTTGTTACAGAACCATATGCTGTGGCACCTATAGGCAATGCTTGTTGTTTGTGGTTTTTATTATTTGCAGGAAAACAAATTTTAAATTTTAGACCATATTCCAGTTCTTTCCAGAAGCCCTATCTTTATTCACTTTTCAGGTTACCTGATTTTACCTGCCAGGAAAGCCTTTGCTATCTATTAGCCTTGGCCCTTTAATTGCCTACTTCTTTTTTTTTTTAAATTAATTTATTTATTTATGGCTGTGTTGGGTCTTCACTGCTGTGTGCGGGCTTTCTCTAGTTGCGGTGAGCAGGTGCCACTCTTCGTTGCGGTGCGCGGGGTTCTCACTGCGGTGGCTTCTCTTTGTTGCACAGCACGGGCTCCAGGCGCGCAGGCCTCAGCAGCTGTGGCATGCGGGCCCAGCAGCCGTGGCTCGCGAGTTCCAGGGCGCAGGCTCAGTAGTTGTGGCACACGGGCTTAATTGCTCCGCGGCACGTGGGATCTTCCCGGTCCAGGGCTCGAACCCGTGTCCCCTGCATTGGCAGGCGGATTCCCAACCACTGCGCCACCAGGGAAGCCCCTGCCTACTTCTTGATTCCTGATGTTGCTCCCCAGTTCATTTCCTCTCCTTCTCGCCTTCTTACCTGCCTCTGTGCCCTCTGTCTGGACCTTCCCTTGACCATGAGTTTCTTATGCAACCTCAGCCCCAATTGATGTTAAGGTGGGAGCTCCCTAACAACAGCTTATCATGAAACCACAAATTCATAGACCACTGAAGTTAGAAAGGGTCTTAAAGATTCAAATCCAAGGGTCTTATTTTTTTTAAGTAGTTGAATTTTCTTTTTCAAACAAAGCTTTAGGCAGAACTCATTATATATAAAACTGGTTAAAATGCAGCTGCTTTAGTTGAAATGGGGTTAGGGTTCCCAGAGATAGTCTGGGGTCCACAGAACTCCACTAGTCTAGTTCAACTCCCTCACAATACAAATGGAGAAACAGAGACCCAGAGAAGTAAAACAACTTGCCTAATCCATACAGCAAGCTAGTGACAGGATCTGGACTAGAACCCAGGTTTCCTCGCCAGGTCAGTGCTCGTTCAGCCACAGTTTACTGTTTAGAGACTCATTTCACAAGGGGAGAAAACAGTAACAATGAGTCTTTTATTATATTCTTCTTGATGAGACCTGACAGGGTCCACCTCTTCTTCTCTGCTAGTAAATGCTAGTAAATGAGGTTGGCCCTCCTCTTGTTATTGTTTTTCTCTAGAACCGAGACTGGGGCTTGCCTTAGCCTTTGTTCTGTTCCCAGTTTTTATAGTGCCAAAGTTAGGGGAGAGAGCAGATTCAGACAGGTCAGGGTGGCACAGATGTTTCCTGTCCCTTGGCTAGTCTGGCTGTGTCTTTCAGAGGCAGCTGAATGCCATGGCCAGGTGTGTCTTTCAGGGTCTTCCAAGCCCTTGGAGGTGGTGGGTGTTTATAACCGCAATTTCCTGATTAGCTTCTGTTTTTCACAGGCTTCTAGCCACTACCTGAGGGAATACATCTAAGCGTCTTCTCTGGGAGTCATCAGTCATTCAGAGCTTTCTGTAGTCTGGCCATAATCTACCTCTGTATTCTTATTTCCCAGAGTCCCCTTCACGCATCCTACGTTTTCTCCCAGAGTACTATGTTTTCTACCCTTCCTCATCATCTTCACCTATTAAAATATTACTCATTTCTCCAGATTAAGCTTAAACACCACTTCAAAAAGCCTTTTTCAAAAACTTCCACGCTTATTCTCTCTCCCTCTGTTGTAGTGTTATAACTTTCTAGCCCCATCTTCCATCATTCCCTGCCTCATATTTTATATACCGCAACTTTGCACCATGTTATTTCTCACTTCCTTACCTTTGCTAATGCTGTCCGGGTGCCCAGAATCCCTGCTTTAATTTTTATTTCACTTTGCCTAGCTAAGTCCGATTTAAATTTAGGATGGGCTCAGGCATCACTTCTTCCAAGATGACTTCCCTGACGCCTCCAAGCTAAGTCAGGCTAGTCACATAATAGAATACACCTATCTGTATCTGGGTACTTACATGCTATATTTTATCTATTTGTACCTGACTCCTAAAGTAGTGTTTAACCAAACAGCAGGGCACCATAGCCTAGCCAAGTTGACACGTAAAAATTTAATCATCACAATAAGTGACCAGTAAATGTTTGCTGAATTGAAGTATGCTTTTGAGCTTCTTATCTGAAGCTCAGAAAAAGAGAACAATCTTACTTCTTTTTCCAGCAGTAATTTGGACTCAATAACCTAAAAATCTTCCACCACTAAACTCCTAACAGCTCTGAATAAAAAGTAACAACATTCTAATGCATAACTGAACTTGCAAGAAAGTAAGGGACTCTCCAGAGGCTGAAAATAAAGACAGACTTGAGTAGTAAGTCTGTAAGATGATGTTGTATCAGGCCTCTTCAGATATCTGTCTTGGTAATCTTGGGACTTGGATTTAAATACCCACACAGGAAGAGAAAATGAAGACTTGAGTCTTCACAAGACAGGCATTAAAGCTGAAACCCACAAGTGAGATGGGACTTTCAGTAACATGGTAGTCAGAAAAAAAAATCTTTTCATTAATACATGGACACAAGAAAGTTGTCTTTCTCAGCCTAGTCTCTGGAAAGAAGAAAATCTCTCTCTCAGAATTCAGAATGATAGGTCTATCTTCAGGTGGGTTCTGGTGTTTAGATTTCTACTCCCTGTGTGGTCTGAGGTCCTGCAAGCTGATTAATTAACATAAGAAGTATACCCAGCCAGTGATACCCACCCGAGGTGCCTCGCAGAAGAAACTGCAAAACCTCTTAAGATTATAAAAGATCTAAAACTATGAGATGATTTTTTAAATCTGTAAAATTAATATATTTAAATGATTAAGAACAAATAAAGAGATAAAAACATAGATATGTTTTATCTATGGTAGATATGACAAATAAAGTTTTCAGAAATAAAAAAACATAGTCATCAAAATTAAAAAACATAATGGGCTGTTTAAACATGAGATAAGACACTGCTGAAGAGAAAAACGGGTAAACTGGAAGATAAGGCAGAAATGACCCATGATGCCTCTCAAGGAGACAAAGAAAAGAAAACTATGAAAGCAAAATTAAGAGACATGGAGGATAGAATGCGAATACTATCCTCAATACATGTTTAATAATAGTTCTAGAAGGGGAGAATAGAAAGAATGGAAAAAAGACAATACTCAGAGGTAATGGTTGGAATTTTTCCAAAATTGATGAAAGACCTCAATTAGGAAGCACACTGAGTTCCAAAGGATAAATTAAAAGAAGGCCACTTCTAGACATACTGTAGTGAAACTGCATAGCAGCAAAGATTCAAAGTAGGTCTTAACATATATGCACTACCAAATGTAAAATGGATGGCTAGTGGGAAGCTGCTGCATAGCATAGGGAGATCAGCTTGATACTTTGTGACAACCTAGAGGGGTGGGAGGGAGACTCAAGAGAGGGGGATAGGGCTTCCCTGGTGGCGCAGTGGTTGAGAGTCCGCCTGCCGATGCAGGGGACATGGGTTTGTGCCCCGGTCCGGGAAGATCCCACATGCCGCGGAGCGGCTGGGCCCGTGAGACATGGCCGCTGAACCTGCGCATCTGGAGCCTGTGCTCCACAACGGGAGAGGCCACAACAGTGAGAGGCCCGCGTACTGCAAAAAAAAAAAAAAAAGAGAGAGGGGGATATGGGGATATATGTATACATATGGCTGATTCACTTTGTTATACAGCAGAAACTAACACAACATTGTAAAGCAATTATACTCCAATAAAGAAATTAGATGAATAAATTAATTAATTAATTAAAATTACACAATTTAAAAAAAAAGTAGGTCTTAAGAGCATCCAAATATAAAAGAGATACCCTACAAGAAATCACAATTAAACCAAGAGCAGTGGCAAAATAAACAAAAGAATAATGCCCTCAAAAGCTGAGAGAAAAAAAGAAATCGCACCCAATCTAGAATTTTCCACCTAGGTAAACTTTTATTCAAGAGTGAGGGTCAGGGCTTCCCTGGTGGCTCAGTGGTTGAGAGTCCGCCTGCCGATGCAGTGGACATGGGTTCGTGCCCCGGTCCGGGAGGATCCCACATGCCGCAGAGCAGCTGGGCCCGTGAGCCTGCGCGTCCGGAGCCTGTGAGCCGCCACGGTAGAGGCCACAACAGTGAGAGACCCGCGTACCGCAAAAAAAAAAAAAAAAAAAAAAAAAAAAAAGTGAGGGTCAAATAGAGACAATTTTAGACAGATAGAGGCGTCAATTTTACATCTCAGAGATCATTTCTGAAAGGACTGCTAAAAACATATTCTTCAAGAAGCAGGAAATTAAATCCAAAAGGAAGTAGTGACATGAAAAAAGCAATAGAGACTAGAGAAATTGGTAAACATGTGACTAAATCTAAAACAAACAAAAACAGAAATAACTTGACTGTACAGAATAACAACAAAAATAATGATTAATTTAGGGAGTATAAAAACAAGGTGAAATTGAGACACTGGGCTATAATATGTGACATGGCAAGGGAGTAAAGAGAAAAGAGGAGTGATCACTCTTAAAACATACTAAAACTTGGGAGGACAGTAGAGCTACTGATTAAATTTATACTTGATAAGTAAAGTGTGCATGTTTAAAAAAAAGTTAATGGTAGCCACACCAAGGATAGAAATAAAATGTGTAATAAAGCCCTCACACAAATTTTGTCCCATCAGCTGTCTGAAAATGAAAAAAAACAAAAAACAGAAAAACCTGAAAAATAGTAATTTTTCCAGTGACCCCTTGTTATGAACATTACAGTGTAGATTCTTGCATTGGGATGGAAGTTGGGATTTGATGACCTAGTTTGAAGTTTCCTACACGTGAATGTTAGAGAGACAGACTATTAAGTCTCTAAGCCATTCAAATGAAGATCGCCACATATCAGAATTGTTGACACAAAGGGAGAAGCTACTTTGGGCCTCAGGAGTTCAGCTTTATCTTAGGAAATAATCCCCAAAGTACAAAATTAAGAACCTGGGAAATAAACAACATTCAAGTTGAAATCTGTCTTTGAGAGAGTACTTGTTAAGGTTTCTGTTTCACCATTCCCAAGATTCCAAATTATTAGCTTCACAAGTCTTCAGAGGCCCCTCTCCTGGTTATTGGCAAACCAGGAAGCAAGGAACTGGCTTTCTACCTTTCCTACCTTTCAACCTTATCCTCACTCCCCCTCTGCCATATGCATATCCTATGTTATACCATAACTGCACCACCACTTAGCAGGGCTTTGTGAATTATACTTTCATGCTGCAATACTTCTGTTTAAGCCACTTTTCTTTTTGAAGTGTCCTTTCCACATCACATATTGAAATCCTACTAACTGTTTAACTCCCAGACTGTCAGAACCTAAAAATGCCTTTAGAGACCATGTGGTTAAGGGAGGGGCAAGGTAGGGGAAGGGGATTAAAAGGTACAAATTACTATGTGTAAAATAAATAAGATACAAAGGTGTAATGTACAGCACAGGGAATATAACCAATATCTTATAACTTTAAATAGAGTATAACCTATAAAAATATTGAATCACTATGTTGTACACCTGAAACTAATATAACATTGTAAATCAACTATACTTCAATTTAAAAAAGAAACCATGTGGTTAAATTTTATCAATTGCATATGAAGAAAATGCAATTCAGATGAATTCCTAAGCTACACAAAATTTCTCTCTATTATTTACCCTATAATCAAAATTTATCACTCCTTTCTCTGTACTGTAACACAAACAGAAAATCATATATGTAGAATGTCTGGGACCTTATCTGTTCTAAGTTAACAATATCTTTGACGTTTACATATTCTAACTCTAAAAGAGCACAAGAAATTTTTTATTTTTAATTGTGGTAAAACACACATAACGTAAAATTTACCCTATTAACCATTTTTAATGTTCAGTAGTGTTAAGTAGTGTTCACATTGTTGTGCAGCCAATCTCCAGAACAGTTTTCATCTTGCAAAACTGAATCTCTATGTCCATCAAACAACAAATCCCCATTGAATTGTAAAGAGATGTTTTATCATGTAAGGTGTGATAAAAGAAATAAAGAAATTTTAAAAGTCTGTATGTCTTAACTAAAAAGAAACTGAAAACTTTAATTTCAAAAGTTGAAGAGTTATTTAGGAGCCTGATGAAGAAAAGATTTTTCTTCTGAAAGCCACTATGGGAAAAAAGAAGAGGATTAATATTTATAGTGGTTGATTATTAGTGAGAAAGCCACCAAACTGTATCTAAAGGTATTGGTTGTCTTTACTGTCCTGTGTGAGTATTAAAATATGAATCCCCTTTTAAAATTTTTTGAATAATTCCATATTTCAGAAGTAGTGTGAAGTGATGAATAAGATCTGCTCTGGAGTCAGTTTGCATGGTCTCAAATCCTGAATCCACCACTCGGTAGTTGTATGACCTTGAACAAGTTAATTAGTCTCTCTGTGCCTTAGTTATCTTATCTGTAAGATTAGGAGATAATGCTAACTGGCTTGTATGACTGATGTGAGGATTAATTGAATAAGGTGTTTAAAGTCAGCACAGTAACTAGTGCTTACTAAGTACTTAATAAATATTAGCTATTATCAATTTTACTGTAGTTAATATAATTTTGATACCTGAACTCTGGGATAAATAATCTCCTGTACTTCTGTTAACACTATTTTTATTCTTTGTGGCAGAGCTGGGTGAGGTCTATAGTCTTTCCTTCTCCTACCCTCCACCCAGTGCTTTGCATACTGCTGGAAAAAGAGTAGGTACCTACTCTAATGAATCTTTGTTGAATGACTAAATGATGAGAATATTTTTAAAGGTTGATAGAATATATTTCATTATAAAAACACTGGATAGTAAACTCTATTTCAAAGGAATGTATGGAGACTCTAAGGATAAAACTAGCCAGGTTTTCAGGCAAATCAGTTTGGGTTGGTTTTTAAAATTATTCTTCGGGCTTGTTGGATGTGAGGACCATGTATCCTCAATGGCTCATTAGAGGTGGTTGAGAAGATAGACAAATTCACTGAGGAGAATAGAGCCAGAGCAGTACCATATATCTTTGTGCTTCGATTCTAAGGCATGAGCTTCAATCCAGATCCACTGTGAGCTCAACTTGGTGTAACGAAAAGAGCACTGCTGAGAAGAGATGAGGGTTACCACCTCGTGACCTTGGGCCATTTTTCCCCTTAAGCCTCAGTTTTTTCACCTATAAAAATGAGAGTACAGCATCTAAGATCCATTTCTCCATTCAGAACACATTTGGTACCATGTTGCTAAACTTGGGTGCATCTGGGAGCCTGTGGCATGTGTTCGTCTCCCAACCTAACAAAATTCAGTTGTTAGTGCCTATTCTGGTGAATAGTATCTCCCCCTGAATTGGTGCCGGTTGGAAAATTGTAGAATGGAATGTGCCACCTGGGTTTGGATTTGGAAATCCAGAGTGTTGTTGCCTTGAGGTACAAGGATGTTTCTGCCCAGCCATGGTGGTGAGTAGGCTGATAATACCAGTCATGGCAGTTTGCACTTGGACTGGGAAAAGATGGTCAAGTCTCCTTTGCTAATGAGAGCAGAATGAGGGGAGAGCTCTTTTCTTATTTCCTTCCAGCAATTTGCTGTATGAACGGTGCCCTGGTGATGCAGTATCACAAACAGAATCAATGCATCAGCAAAGTGATAAAAATAAAAAATTTCTTATGCTTCTGTAATGCTTAGCTGTTTATCTTCTTTATCATACTTGATCTCACAAGCACTCCAAATGGAAATCAAATCCTCAGTTTCCACATCCTATAATATCATTTAGGGATCTCTGTCTTTGAATTCCACTGTTCTTCGATTTTTGGAAGACTTGCAGTTCTTACTCTAAGGAGGCAGCATGGTAGAATGCACCTGCCTCTGACTAGGTGTTTGACCTTGAACTATCAAGTGTCTCCTCTCTCTGGGCCTCTGTTTCCTTATAAATAAAAGACCTCTAAGCAAAATCTTCCCTCTCAGAAGGCTGAGAGAATATTATGTTATTAACGTCTCATATGAGAGTAAAATCTATAAACACTTCAATAACTGGTATGTTAATTTGTACCTAAAATAGAACATTAAGGCGGAGGATAGTCTCATTGCACATGGAAGTAAATGACCATACTTCTGTCTACATTTATAAATGCCTGATGAGCATTCAGTGAATTCATTTTGTTGAAGTGCTCTCCATTTCGAAGGACTCACACAGGCACATTGTTTAACCCAATGATTTTTACATAAAAAGGGGGAAGAAAAGAATCTAAATGTGTGAATGGGTGCTGTGCTAGATACACATTTATATACCAGATACACATTTATATACTCATTAATTCTTTCAACAAATATTATTGGGCACCTAATATGTACCAGGCATTATAATAGAGCTGGACACGGGATTGACACAGCAGTTATCACAACAGCAAGGTCTCTCCTCTCAGAGAACTTACATTTTGGTTGGGGAAATGAATAATAAATAGTCAAGGTAATTTTGAAATAAAGATAATATCTATGAAGATTATATAAAGAGAATGATTGGGAGGGGTGGGGACTACCTCGCTCAGGTAGTCAGAAAAAAACATCACTGAGGAAGTAATGTTTGAGCTGAGACTCAATTAGTGAGAAGCAGCAGGACATGCAAAGATCCCGGGGAAGGAAGCATCTGGCAGCAAGTGCAAAAGCCCAGCAGAGATGGTGAGTTTATCATGTTTGAGGAGTGTGGTAAAGGCAGCGTCATTTGAATCTAACTTTAGAAATGGGTATTATTCTTATCTTACAGGTGAAAATACAGAGAGGTAAAGAGCCCAAGTTTAGGTAGTAAGTTGGTCACCTGAGATTTAAACCCAGGTTAGTCTAACCCTAAACTCCATGCTCTTTCCACTGTGCCATGCCACTCAGCAATTGATTAAAATGCAAAGTTTCTGAGTTGGCTTGAATAACTGACTCGTTTCTATGTGACATGGTGGGGAAGGTTCTCTTTCTTCCTTTTGATTCAGGGAGAGTATATCCCACCTGAAAGGAGGTAAATGGCTATTTGTTTTTGGCATTTGAGGAACATATACTATTGTGTATTCTTGTGATACTCTTTTATGTATTGTGGTTCCTCATTCCCTCAAGTCCCAGGTTGAGTGGGTGTCCTCTGCCAGGAATCAAGCAATAGGTCTTTATTAATGGTGCTGTTATGGGGTGAATGTTTGTGTGTCTCCACCCCCCGCCCCCCTACTAATTCATATGTTGAAACTCTAACTCCCAGTGTGATGGTATTTGGAGGTGGGGCCTTTGGGAGGTAATTAGGTTTAGCTGAGGTCATGAGGGTAGTGTCGCAGTGATGGAATTAGTGTCCTTATAAGAGGAAGAGAGACCAGAGCTCTTTCTCTCTCTCGACCATGTGAGAACACAAAGGTGGCAGTCCGCAAGCCAGGAAGAGTCTTACCAGGCCAGCACCTTGATCTGGACTGGTCAGCCTCTACAACTGTGAGAAATAAATGTCTGCTGTTTAAGTATCCAGTCTGTGGTATTTTGTTATAGCAGTTGAGGAGCTCTATATCTATATCCATCCATCTATTATCTATATATAGATAACACATAGATAATATAGCTAACATATAGATTATATATATTCTTTATGTATCTATTTATATAGATATATAGAGGGAGAGCAAGAGAGAGAGATAAGATTATAGTTATATATAGAAAGAGAGAGAGAGAGATTTATCATGAGGAATTGGCTCACGCATTTATAGACTTATAGACTTATAGAAGTCCTAAGGTTGGCAAACTGGAGACCCAAGAGAGCCGAAGGTATGGTTCCAGGCCAATTCTGAAGGCCTGAGGACCAGGAATGCTGTATCTTTCAGTCTGAGACTAAAGGCAGAAGACTGATGTCTCAGTTCAAAGACAGTCAGACAGAGTAAATTCTCCCTTACTCCACCTTTTTGTTCTAGTCAGGCCTTCGGTGGATTGGATGAGGCCCGCTCACATTGGGGAGGGCAATCTGCTTTACTCAGTCTTGATTCAAATGTTAATCTCATCCAGAAACACCTTCACAGACACACCCAGAATAATGTTTAGGCAAATATCTGGACACCTGTGGCCCTTTCAGATTGACACATAAAATGAACTAACCCAGGTGTGCTCTGTATAAGGCAGTGGTGAGCGTGACGGTGAGTAGTGGGGGACTCGGAAGGAAGTATAAGACAGTGTGCACCCTCAGAGGGTGATACAGTAGAGAGGAAGAGGCACAAATAAAGAAAATCAGCAGATGATACTAAGCTGAGTCTATTTAAAATGACAAGTGAATAGGTTTCAGACTAAGCTTTCAGAGGAAGGAGAAACCACCACAGAGGGGAGAACAGGGAAGATTTCAAAAGGGAGGCAGAACTTGTTTGGGACCTTTAAAAATGAGGAGAGAGGTGATTTCTTTTTTAAATGTTACTTTAATAAGCTTGAGGATACATGCTAAAATAATTCATAAAATTTGTACCAGAAAAGAAAATGGAAGACTCTCCATCCAATTTTCTTGAGGCTAAAATAACCTTGACAATAATTTGGATAAGAGCAATAAGAAAACAATATCTGTCCCAGTGCACTTAAAAATCTAGATGCATTCATTCTTTGTCACATATTAACTAATAGAATCCAATTAAGTATTAAAAAGCACATTATATGATAAAGTAAGATTAATTCCTGGACCCAAAGTAGAAAATCTATGATCGCTTCACAGATGAACTCTCTCAAACATTTATAGTAGAGATAATACAAGTTCCACAAAATTTCTTACTTCTCATCTCCTTCTGTGAAGCCAAAATTATTACTTTTGACACCAAACCAAAGACCCCATAAGAATAGAAAACCACAAACCAAAATCCCCAATAAACATAGTTGCAACAGTTCTTAACAGCATTTTAGCAAATTGGATCCCATTATATATAAAAAGGATCATGCATCATGGCCCAGTGGAGTTCATCCCAGGAACTCAAGTTTCATGTAACATTTGAATATCAATCAGTGTGATTTACCACACAAGCAAATTTAGTAAGAAAAACAATGCCTTTGAGATTACCTTTTTCTCCTCCTTCTTCTTCTTTTCCTTCTTCTTCTCCTTCTCCTTCTTCTGTGAGAACTCAGCAAATTTCAAGTTTACCATACAGTATTGTTAACTATCATGCCGTATACATCAGATCTCCAAAACTCATTCATCTTGCATAACTGAAACTTTGGATTTTTTGATCAACATCTCTTCATTTCCCCCTCCTCCAGCCCCTGACAACTACCATTCTATTCTCTGCTTCTGAGTTTGACTATTTTAGATTCCACATATGAGGTCATGCAGTACTTATCATTCTGTGTCTGACTTATTTCACTTAGCATAATGTCTTCCAGGTTGATCCGTGTTGCTACAAATGGCAGTATTTCCCTTTTTTTTATGGCTGGACAATATTCCATCGTATGTATATATCACATTTTCTTTAACCATTTGTTTGTCAATGGACATTCAGGTTGTTTCCATAGAAAAGGGTGATTTCTAAATGGACCAATACACAGAAGCAGTAGTTTGACAAGAGATAGTTGGGAAAGAGTGTCTGAATGGCAGTTTGACCTAGTAGTACCATTCAGTGTCTGAATGGTAGCAGGACAGGGCGCCTGCATATGCTTGTTCAGGTTGTTCACCACACAAGGGCATCTGACTGAGGAGACAAGGCGCGGTGAAATGCAGACCCACACTCTGCTTGCCAAGCCAAGAACCCTGATGTAGGAGTGTCCACCTGCAGGAAAGAATGCCTTTTTCTAATTCACACAGACTCTGCAGCAGTCTTGCAGGAGGGAAACAGTGGGAGATTAGAATAGAAGGATGGGGTCAGATCATAGAGGACATTTCTCTGTATCTAGAGATGGATGGCTTTGATGGTAGTGGTGATTGTGGGTATGATTTGTGACCTGACACTGGAATTGAACCTGGACATTTGTCAATGCTAGGATCCCTGTTTTTCTGGTATAAAAGAAATCCATATCTTTCAAAAATTATACTTGCTTGATATTTCTCCAAAGCAAACTTTAATACTGACCTACTTGAATATCAAATCAGCCTGATTTAATTTTATAAGCCAGTCATGGGAAGTGAATCTGTCCCATGACTCCAAAGCATTCTGTTCTGTAGCTCCACTGTAATTACAGACAAATGCAGCTAATCTTCCCATCATGTGTTCTCCTGAGTTACAGGATTCTTTTTTATTTCTTCTGTGTTTGATAATCTTGTTATCTTGTGATACTGCATCATTTAATTATTCCCCAAAATAGAGATCTTCAGAAAATCTGCTCAGAAAAAGTGATTTGCTGTTACCAACTGAAGTCACAGCTGGTGTGTTTACTCAGAAATTAGTCATTTTCAGAACTTTGAGATTGCTGTTTTTCTTAAGGGGTCTCATCTGCCATCTCAGTCTGTTGAAGCCCTCCTGCAGGTCACTTGAGGGAATTTTATGAACTCCAGGGAAGGACTAAGTAGGTGTCCTCAGAGATCTACAAGCCCAGGACTCAATCAGATTGAGCATGGTTTCTCTCTCTGATATTAACCTCCAAATGTCTAGCTGTATTCATTTTAATAACTCCATAAACATTTTCTGAGCATCTGCTGTGTGTTGAAGAGTAAGACAGGCATTGAGGCTACAAAAATGAGTAGAGCCCAGTTCCCATCTAAAATATACGATTTCTAAACTTGATCATCAGAAGTGCTGAAATTTAATTTTACTAGCTCTGCCACCTACTCACTGCTGCTTTTAAGCAAGTCACTTATTTTATCCGAGCTTCCTTTTCCTATAAAACCAGAAGCATTGAAATGACGTTCCTGTAAGGCATGAAATATCGTGAGATTAATTTGGATATCTGGGATGAATAATGTGTGTAGTATATAGTCTCTCAAGTTCTCTTTCCCTCCTTTACACCCTTCTGTGCCCTTTGGATCTTTACCTTTACAGACTGAAGAAGACTCATTATATCAGCCTCTCCTAAAATCAGAGCCTTTTTATTTTGTTCTGTTTTTCTCTGGGCCATTTCTACTTTCATCATGTCATTTGTGTTTAGACAAGTGGACGTGATATGCTGTATCACAAATATGAAAGTACTATGACTTGTACAAGGTGAGTTCAGAGTGTAAGAAACCCTTTATGTTGAGTTTCCAATAAACTTTCTGATGATAATCAACATTATTTTTCACCTTTCACTCTCAGTCTTTTTGTGTTTTTCTGTTACATCTCACAGGACTAATGTCTTAAGGAAATAATTTTCTTTCATTTCAGGTTCTTTTTTGGATTGTAGTGGAACACTCATGATCCCCTGATAAAATCATTTTCCATTGAATGTAATATGTTTTCTTACACTTAGTCACATTAAAACTCCTCTGCCACTTTTCTGCCCACGTCCACATCTTCTTTCACTTTATATCTAATCAACTTGGCATTTTAATCCCTGGAAGTGCTGAATGCCATCTGCAAATTTGGCAATTTCCCCATGCACTCTTTTCCAGATCATTTATATGAATGTTAACTAAGACGCCATGCAGCTTGCTTTCTATCTAAGAAGTAGCAGAGAATTTGATTTAACTACTTAATCACTGAATTAATAATATCAAGGGCCAGCCACAGAACGTTGCCTTTATCCAGAAAACTGTTCACTTCTTCCTATTCTTTGTATCTTATTCCTAAACCAGTTATCTATAACAGGCATTTCTCCATGTACTGAAAGCAAGTTTTATGGTTTATGAATTAGATTACAAATCCAAATTTGAGTTAAGAACCCCTTTACCAATGTAAGGCCCGCCTATTTTATGTCTCATTTATGGCTTTGTTCCAGAACATCTATATGAGGTGTCTGTCCTATACCACTTTCTATCACTGTCGTTTCCCAGCTAGCTTCTAAATTCCTAGCCCTGATCAGTCAAATGATCAATTGAGTTGCCTGATGAGTGTTGTACAGTAGCTATTGGTTTGCCATGTATCAGGAAAACAGCAAGTCCTGAAGTCTAGTTACTGCACCAGCTTCCCAAATGATCTCAAGCCCTGGTTGGCTCCCTGCCATCTCTTCTGTGTCCCAGACAACGTGGCCTATCAGATCTTAGGCACATCTGATCATGTCACCTCTCTGCTTAAAATCTTTGACAGTGTTTTGGGAGACAGTTGGGAAAACTTGAATATAGACTCAGTAAAGATGTTTTAAATTATTATTAATTATTAAATAATAATAATTATTAAAAAGTCATTTCCCTGGGATAAAGAGAAAGTAAGTTAGAGGTTATCAGGGACTGGGGGGTGGATTTGGGGGGGATGGGCAGTTACTGCCTAATGGCCACAGAGTTTCTGTTCTGGATGATGAAAAAGTTTTGGAAGTAGCGATGTTGGTTGCACAACATTGTGAACGCACTAAATGCCACTGAATTGTACACTTGAAAATGGTTAAAATGGCAAATTTTGTTATATATATTTTGCCACAGTAAACAAAAATTTTAAGGCATTACCAGTTAGAGATATTACTTAAAATTCTACACGAGAAATAACATGATGTCTGGGATTTGCTTTAAAACAATCAAACAACAGTCCTAACAACAACAGTGAGGGTGATAAATGAAAAAGACTGGCAAAATGTTGATTACTGAGGATGGAATTTTTCATAATAAAAAGTTAAAAAAAATTCTTTTGGAAGCTGGCCATTACATCCCAACTACTCAGCCTGACATTTGAAGTTCTTTGACAGGCCATCCCTTCCCTTTCTCAGGAGCCTCAGCCTGCATGCCCTTCCCCCAGTCAGCTGGGCCGCTGCAGCGCTCTGTACTCAGGCAGCCTCTGTGCCTTTCAATTCTGCTCTCTGCTTCTTGTGTGGCAAATTCCTCCTCATTCTTTAAAACTCAGCTGCGTCCTTGGAGCCTTCCCAGGCTCCTCCAGGCAGAGAACTCCCTCCTTTGGGTCCCCACAGTGCCTTGTCCACACCCCTGATACAGTTTATACCCTGTATTATGATCTTTTATTTATGCTTCTGCCCACCACTAACCTGCGAGCTTCATGAAGGTAGAGGAAACTTACTTTTCACTGTACATCTTTCTGAGCTAGATGAAACTTTTGTTGCTGTTGTTTTAGTCGTGTGCATTAAATTCTTTTTTTTAAGGAAAAGATTGAAAGGTGGGAATGTGAATATTAGCTATAAATCTTAAGAGTTGAAAGGGTCCTTAGCAATTACCGACATGCATGTTGGTCTCCCTTTCTAGACTGTGCTTTCTCTACTTGGCACCTACTAATGCATTTTTACATTTCCAGCACCTACCACTGGGTGTTCAGTAAATTGTTGCTGAATTTATTGATAAATCACATCCTTTCTTTCTACAGATGGCAGAAAGCCAACTATCTAGCTTGGGGTATGTGGACACACACTTTTTAGGAGAAATAGTGAATTTTCAGGCATGGTTTGTCAGAGCAGCAAATAAGCACCTGGAGGGCTATCACTGAGCCAGTGGAGTCAGCTCAGTGGGTGAGTGAGCTAGGACTACGGCGTGTCTGCAGTACACATCCTGCCAGGGGGTGGCGGCAGGCGCCCACAAACTCTCTCCAAGACCGGCAGGCCTGATTTACCCTTTGAGTGTAGGGTGGGGAATAGATTCCTCTACTACTTCTAGTTTATTTTCTAATTTCTTGATGCCTTGAGATGCTTGACCAAAAGAATAGGGCCTGAGTTATAGACAATAAGACCCAGAAACTAAGCACCTTGTCTGGACATTTATGTCTAACCCGTGCTAGGCATTTACTAGGTGCATTGTTAGTGCTTTCATCTTCTAGCTTGAGGATTTGATCCCTGTGCGAGCCTCAGGCACCCAGGGAGGATTTACACTCTAGGTGTTTTTAGGTCCTTTAGTTCCGGTGTGGATGGAGATTGAGAACAGCTTTTCATGTGGGGAAGAAGAGAGAAGAAAGAACATGACACCCTGGGACGTGCGCCTGCAAGAAGGAAGGAGAAGACGGCTGGGGCTGCAGAGACACACTCAGTCCACTCAGTCCTGAGGGTGGCCTCTTCTGGTTTTCTGCATCTGTCCAGCCAGCACCATCACTCCTAACATCTCCAGTCAATAAGCAAGCCCTGATTGTGAATAAGTACACAGTTTAGGGAAGTAGTTGGAAATTTATAATATGTTGATTATATTTGTACAGGCCTTAGCTCAGAGCATGTAATATGACAACAGGACATAATCAATATTTAAAATACAAAATGATGGAGAATCCAGGGCTCATTTGGGTAGTCCTCGCTCTGAAGTATTGTTGCATAATCCAGTGATCTGAGGCTGGTGTGGGGGAGGGGTATCACAGATTATTAGACAACTGAGTTTGAAAGGTGGTATCAGATGATGCTATAAGCCAGATATCAGGAGTAGACAATAAATGGGATGCAAGTTCAGAAGAGGAAGAAGGCATGTTGGCTCTGGTCATAGTAAAACAGCAGTAATACCTGGTACATGAATGTTTGTTGCATTTTGCTAATAGTACTTTATATTTGCATAATATTTCAGAGTTTCCAAAATACTTTCATGTCACTTATTCTTACCTGGCTTCATTAAGTCTTCACAGCAACCTGTGAGTCAGGTATTATTAAATGAGGTAAGATACATAGAATACTTAAGATAGTGGTTAGTGTGTAGTGAATGTTTGCTATTATTATTAAAATCATTATTAGCCCTGTTTTATACATGACAAAACTGAGGCTCAGAGAGGCTGTTACTTGCCCAAAGTCACACAGCTGAGAAGTGGTAGAACTAGGCCTGAACTCAGCTCCCCTGGCTCCTAATTCTAGACCTTTCTCCATTTCCCCATGCATAAAGAGGGAGTATTCAAGCTGGGCTTAGCAAGATTGGGCCAAGTTTTGAGGCAGCCTTAGCAGAGAAGTCTCTGATGATGTCTCCTCAGCCTCATGAGCCCTATTTTGCAAGAGCATGGGAATTCCTGAGGGTGTTCTGTGCCTTGAGTGAGAAGAGTTAAACCTAGAAGCTTCTACTCATTTTAGCAGTAAGGGGAGGTGGTTCATTGCCTGGGCAAGCCATTAAACTCACAAAGATCCTCAGCTGGTAGGCTTGTTAAGAAAATGTTACAATAGGGGGAAATTGACAACACACTCACCATAGATATTTTTAGTCCGTGCTTCAAGGATGTACATCTTGGTTTCTGTTTAGACTGAGCACCAGGGGGTGAATTTGGATTGATTTGACAAGACTGGCTGTTGGAAAGTCCTTACTGAGCACCTTCTCTGTGCCCAGCTTAAGCAAGGGACTGTGGGGGGGGGGGGTAACTAAGGGAGCTGAAGTAACTTTCCCAAACTTTCAAACACTGGGGAGAGTGATATAATGTTTTTCTTGGGTGGGGGGCAGCATGCGGATATCAGTAAAAACTCTGTCTATTCCTTACACCAGCAATTACACTGCAATAAATTATCCTTCTGATGTACAATGTGGTGACTGTAGTGGATGATACTGTATTGTATACTTGAAATTTGCTTATAAGCGAGTAGATCTAAAGTGTTCTCACCACACACACGCACACAACACACACACACACATACACAAAAGGTAGTAATGTGAGGTGATAGGTGTGGTAATTAATCTGTGCTTATCCCATTTCACAAAGTATACATGTATGAAATCATCATGGTGTACACTTAAAATATTATAATTTTGTTTGTCAATTATAACATAATAAAGCTGGAAAAAATAATTTATCTTACGAATATATTCTTAAATGTAAGACATTGTAGCTCTGTTTGTAATAGCAAAAACAATCCAAACACTGGAAATCTAAACGCTCACCAGTAATTTTTTTTTAAGATTTATTTATTATTTATTTATTTGTTTGTTTGTTTATTTATTTATGGCTGCATTGGGTCTTAGCTGTGCTACGTGCGATCTTTGTTGAGGCATGCAGGATCTTTTGTTGCAGCCTGTGGGCTCTTCATTGTGGTGCTCGGGCTTCTCTCTAGTTATGGCGTGCAGGCTCCAGGGGGCATGGGCTCTGTAGTTTGCGGCACGCAGGCTCTCTAGTTGAGGTGCCCAGGCTCGATTGCCCCGTGGCATGTGGGATCTTAGTTCCCCGGCCAGAGTTCGAACCCGTGTCCCCTGCATTGGAAGGTGGATTCTTTACCACTGGACCACCTGGGAAGTCCCTACACTTGGGGGGGGGGGGGTTGTTTGTTTTTTTTTAACATCTTTATTGGAGTATAACTGCTTTACAATGGTGTGTTAGTTTATGCTTTATAACAAAGTGAATCAGTTATACATATATCCCCATATCTCTTCCCTCTTGTGTCTCCCTCCCTCCCACCCTCCCTATCCCACCCCTCTAGATGGTCACAAAGCACCGAGCTGATCTCCCTGTGCTATGCGGCTGCTTCCCACTAGCTATCTCTTTTACATTTGGTAGTGTATATATGTCCATGCCACTCTCTCACTTTGTCCCATCTTACCCTTCCCCCTCCCCGTATCCTCAAGTCCATTCTCTAGTAGGTCTGTGTCTTTATTCCCGTCTTGCCCCTAGGTTCTTCATGACCTTTTTTTGTTTGTTTTTTAGATTCCATATATATGTGTTAGCATATGGTATTTGTTTTTCTCTTTCTGACTTACTTCACTCTGTATGACAGACTCTAGGTCCATCCACCTCACTACAAATAGCTCAATTTCGTTTCTTTTTATGGCTGAGTAATATTCCATTGTATATATGTGCCACATCTTCTTTATCCATTCACCTGTTGATGGACACTTAGGTTGCTTCTATGTCCTGGCTATTGTAAATAGAGCTGCAGTGAACATTGTGATACATGACTTTTTTTGAATTATGGTTTTCTCAGGGTATATGCCCAGTAGTGGGATTGCTGGGTCACATGGTAGTTCTATTTTTAGTTTTTTAAGGAACCTTCATATCACCAGTAAATATTGGTTAAATTACTGTATGACCTTCAAATGGAATTTCATGTACCTATTACAAAGAAAGAGGTCTAGGGCTTCCCTGGTGGTGCAGTGGTTGAGAGTCTGCCTGCCGATGCAGGGTACACAGGTTTGTGCCCTGGTCTGGGAAGATCCCACGTGCCGTGGAGTGGCTGGGCCCATGAGCCGTGGCCGCTGAGCCTGCACGTCCGTCCTGCAACGGCAGAGGCCACAATAGTGAGAGGCCCACGTACCACAAAAAAAAAAAAAAAAAGAAAGAAAGAGGTCTATCAGTATGTGTTGAAAGCATATCACTAAGATGTATTTTTTTAATTGAAGTAGAGCTGACTTACAATATTAGTTTCATGCATACAACATAGTAACATACAACATTTTCATAGGTTATATTCTATACAAAGTTATTATAAAGTAGTAAATGGAAAGATATCCCGTGTTCATGGATTGGGAAGAATTAATATTTTAAAATGTCTACACTACCCAAAGGACTGGTATATTTTTAAGTGCAATAAAAAATTAAGGTTCAAAAAAGAAGAGTTTATATAGCATGATGCCATATGTTTGAAACATATATGTATGCAGATATATGCACACAATTTCACACACTGGAAGGATATGCTTGCAACTGATAATGGGGAGTATGTATGATGAAAGAGAAATGGGAAAGGAAAAATGTATTTTTCATCTTATCCATCTTATTCTTTTGAAGATAGATAGATTTATTGGTTTAACCATGTGACATACTTTTTTTTTTTAAGCCACTTGCTTGTGGTCACACAACCAAAAAAGTGTCCAGCTAGGATTCCCACGCAGACTGTGATTCCAGAGCCCTGTGATCCAGAACCCTCTGAATTCCAGCACACTGCTTCCTAACAGTGCTCTCCTGGATCAGGAAGTAATTCTGTCACTTGCTTGTAAGTTACAAAATTTTTCATGAAAATACCTGGGAGAATGTGCTCATTCTCCAGAAGAAGAGTCTGCTCCGTCGCCTGCCACGTTGGCTCCTTTTCTATAAGACTGTGGCTCAGCCAAGAGAGGTCCATCACCCAGAGCCAGATGACACAAACTAACATTTCCAAGAGGACAGACTGCCTTAAGGAAAAGGCATTAAGATAATTGGAGGGTTGGGGGTGGGCACAAGGCCTGAAAACAGTATCATTAGCCAACTTGGTCAATGGGCAGGTGCAGAAAGTGGCAGATAAATGCAGACAGAATCTATATTTATACTTCAATATCAGTGTTCACAACCCACAAAATAAATGAGTGAATTAAAAACCCTGGCAGCACCTAAGTACCTAGACATAAACTCTTAGTTCTAAGCTTAACTCCTATGAACTTCTCTGTGATTTGAGCATATTATTTAGCTGCTCTGGGTTTCTTTCCCCATTGGTTAAATGGACAGCACTGTCTGTCCTGGCTGCTTCACAGAGTTGTAAGGAACAAATAAGGCAAGAATGTGCTTTGAAAATGCAAGGCATCATACAGAATGAGAGGTTATTGTTAATGCCTCTGAGACTTACCTCACAGAAGGAGAGCTATTTTGAGACAGGAAGATGGGAGGAAGCATCAGAAAAGCATTGCTGGTAACAGGGTAGGCACACCTCACCAACACAGGGAAGGAACCTCTTAGATCATTTACTCCAGTTCCTTCTGTTTATAGTCGTGGACGAAGACCTACGGAGTCCTCAAGATCTGCAGAGCAGTGATAGTGCCATGCATACGCTATTATTTAAACCCATAAATAAGATGGAACCCTAAAAGGGATGGGATGTGCTACAGGCCCCTTGCCCAAGGGGCTTGCTGAGCTGTGAACGTTGAACAGCGTTCTGGAAGCAAGCTGATGAAGCTTAGTAAGGAATTGGGGCAGAGGTAGGGGGATGGACTTCAGTGCTCCAGCTCCAGGATGGCTGAATGCCCCTGAGGAGCAATTTGAGGGTAGCCAGGGACTTGGATAGGACAAATGACAACTTCCTAGAACAGACTGTTCCAGAACCAGATCGGAAAGGAAATAGCCTGGCCTCGTCCTGGGTAGTTCACAGGAACCGGTGTGGGAAGTATTTGTAGTGGAACTAGCGCTCACAACATCAAGTCCCTTTTGCACAGAAGAGAGAAAATGGGAGAAGACACATGCAATGCAGCATACATGACAAGTCAGTTTTTGTAATGGTGGGAATGAGGATGGCAAGAATGAATAAGCAGAGGGAGACAGTACTGTGCAGCGCCAACGACTCTGGACTCAGACTTGGGTGTGAATATTGGTTCTGTCACTAACTTGCCATATGACCTTGAATGTGCCATTTTTATCCCCTGAGTCTTGGTTTCCTCATCTCGAAAATGAATGCCTTTCTCCCTATCTCATAAGTTGTTATGAGGACTAAATGAAATGTTCTTGAAAGAAATTAGCACATAATTCCTAGAACATGATGCCCAATAAATGTTAGTTTATCCCTTTGTTTTGGAGAGGGACTTTTAGAAAACCTCCAGTGAAACATACTAATTTGAAATTTCAAGCACTGGGAAAGCAAGCCCAACCTAGGTAGCATGTGGAAGGGCCCTTTTTACAGGTGGAGAACCAGCCTATAAAGGCACATAAGAAACTCTTATGAGAGGAAGGGGAGGTGAAGAGCAAAGTAGCAACGGCTATAAATATAAATACAAACATAAACAGTCCTCTTACCAGCAGCTGTAATGTGAGGTTCCTCCAGCTCCGTGACAAAACGGGAAGATAATAAGTACAGTGTATCTAGGCTTGACTCATTCTCTTGACTGCCCAGAAACACAGGATAGGTTTTGTGTTCAATTATAGTAGCTTTCCTCAGCCTCTCCCCCTGCCCTCTGCTTTTTTTCTGGTATAATTAACTCTCCTTCATTCACTGATTGTCCTTTAATCCTTGTTTTGTTGGATATATTTGCTTTTTAAATTATTGTCTCAAATCCTTTTTGGAAGTATGGGTATGAAGAGGTAAAATAATAACAGTTTCCTTAGAAACTAAAATTCCAAGGGTGGAAACCAACTAGAAAATCAGAGTGAAAGGCAGGATGGGGGAAGATAAGGAAACTATAGGGATGTATGAAATTGACCTAGTCTTTACCAGGAGTAACATTATGGAAATTGTTACTTCTAGCCTCCTTTTGGAAGGACCAAGGATGTTATCATAAAATGACAATGCCTGAGAGTGAAAGGCCTCTTGGTTTATTTTATAGAGGGGAGGCCGTGGTTTGACTGGAGGCTGTCTCATGGTGATCCAATAGCAGACTGACCCAGGTCTCTTGACTCTCATTCTGGGATTCTGTCTGCCATGGTCCTCGTCTTTGTGAGAGTGAATTTCTGACCACAAACACCTGTACAGAACTAATTTGTGTGGGTTTTTTTCCCTTTTTTTCCAGGGCCAAGTGCTTTCGGGGCAAAAAAGTCCTTGGAGATTATGATATCAAAGTGGAACAGGTAACCAGCCTGGAGCCCAGGGTTGCATCTGCATCATTGTTGGCCCCTCTTGACATTCCAGAATGAACCATTTAGTTCTGCCAAGTGGAGATCAGTGTCCGTCACTAGCTTCTAGGCTCTCCATCTCCTCCCCCAACCCTTTCCAGGACTTTTCTCTCTATGAGACATGGTTCTGAAGGCTGCATCTTTCAACTTCGCTGACTTCTCTTCATGGCTCTGGTGTCCGTAGAGAGGCAAGCAGCGTGGCTCTTGGGGCCCTCTGGGTGCAGGGTTCTCAGGCTGAGGAACACTTTAGAGGAATGTCTTCCTAGGACATGGCCACACCTACATATTGCTGGTGGCATGGTCTTGCTGGGTAGGCACACGTCTGCCATTCAGTTATGTGGCCTCCAGTGGTGCCTCCTCTGCACGCCTGAGGCTACACTTCAAAGAGAACTTAGAAAAGCACACCTCCTGGTCTTAATGCAGAGAAGTCCTGAAAGGTCATTTTTTATCTTCCTGTACTGTTTGCTTCGTGATAAATAGAGATTAGGTCCATTCGAGTGCATAGGGGGATGTCCAGTTTAAACAATGCATGTATTTTATATGTAATGATAGAAGTTACTCATCATTCCTTACATGGTGTGCTGTGATTGATACAGAGTACTTTTCCTATCCATTGTTGCATTCAGTTCTTAAAATAACTTATTAGATAGGCAAGGTTGATAAAAAAAATTATTCCCATTTTATAGATGGGAGAAACTGTCCACCCAGAGAGAACAAGTAACTTGCCTGAATATCTTATGCAGCTAGTTGCGCCGGAGCAGAACTAAAAACACAATTGCCTAAACTAAAACTTAGTGTATTTATGTTGAAATTGATAAGGGGCATGTTTGCCCCAGTTTGCATTCCTGCTCTGTAGAGAGGCAGCACAAAGGATGCTGGGTGGGGAGTCAGAAGGCCTGAGTTATGCTCCTGTCTCTGCCAACAATAAGTTTTGTTTGTCCAGAAAAGTCACTTTAGCTGCTCCTTTGGTAAATAAGGATAATTATCTCTGCCCCTCCTGCCTCATAGAGTAGCTGTGAGAGTTAGATGAGATCAGTTTGGGAAAATGTTTTGCAAACGGTAAATAAATGTTTGGTGGAAGGGATGCTGTTGCTGCTATGCGGAGGGCCCTGCAGAATCAGGACTGTGGGCTTACTCCCCTACTGTTATTTTTATTTATTCATTTTTTATCATAGTAAAAAAACACATACTGTGAAATCTACGCTCTTAATCTCCTCCTGTTATTTTCCAGGCAGAATTTTCAGAGCTCAACCTGGTGGCCCATGCAGATGGGACCTATGCTGTGGATATGCAGGTGCTCCGGAATGGCACAAAGGTTGTCCGGTAAGGTCCTTTCTGTCCTCTGGGTCGCTGTCACTGTCACCACAGTCACCATCTCTGGCTTGCAGTGGGACAGCATTGCTATGTATAGCGTACAGAAGTTAATGATGTGTGCTGTGCGGCAGTGGCAGAGGAAGGTAGAGGAAGCCAGCTCCTGCCTTTAGGGAGGCCATAGTCCACTGGTAGAGAACGCTGCATGGGCTCAGAGCTCTCTGAGTGGTAACTGGATTCCTGTGAGAGGTGTTGCAAGACTCCCGCCCTACCTCAGCCAGTGCAGCTCTGGGCTTTTATCTCTGAATATATTTCCCCTGGAAAACAGGGTTCCATTGCTTTTTTAAAAAAGTTTGGAAACCTCTGTTCTGGTTCAGCCTCCTTTTTTACATTGATTTGCTTAGATTCCCTCAGTAAGTTGGTAGCAGAGCCCTGTGTTCTATGTGAATTCTCTTAACTCCCAGCCCTGTGTTCTTTCTATGTTCCAAATTCCTGGGAACTCATAAGTCTGATAGGAAAGCCTGGGGTGGGAAGGGACATTGTGGGTGGAAGAAAATTTGCAGTTACAAAGCACACGTAGGGTGCGGGGTGACTTACAGACATCATCAGTTGTAACACAACAGTTCTGTGCGGGAAGTGATGGGGATTCCAGATGAGGGAGAAAGGTTCCCACAGTGTTCTTCTTCCCTGGGGCTCAGCGTGGCTTCGGGTTTTCAGACATCAGGGTATTGCTCCAGGAAGAGTGTTCACTTCACCCTTTTCCCTACCTCAATCTACGCTACCCTGACACTGAGGCTGCCAGTGTCCAACAGGACCTGGGTCCGTGACAGGGAAGGCAGAACTCAGGTGTCTGGAGCCTCAAGTCAGGAAATGTGAGCTCATCCATCCTGGAGACTGAGGAGGACAGAAAAGGAGACGTCTGTCCACATGGGGGTGAGCTCAGGAAGCTCCTTCTAGAGAGAATGGTGGGCTCCTCCGACTGCAAATGCAATGAATCACAGGGACGCATGACACAAGTGGGTGGTGACAGGAAGGCCCATGTCAGGGTGCCGGGAGGGATCTGGCAAAAATAAGGCAGGCCCTTCCAGTCGCAGTGTGGGGAATCAGGAGCTGACCGCAAGCCTAGAGCTCAGTGCGTGTGACTGGGATATAAGGTTTGGTCTCAGGCATACAGCCGGAGCCAGTTTCCCAGAACTAGGGCACAAGGAGGTCAGAGCACATGCCACCTGACTTGATGCTAGCTCCCCTGAGCGACTGAGGAGGGGTCCTTCCACCCCCACTTTAAAAGACTGATCTCTGAGCCCAGGTGGGGCTGGAGCTGTAGGTGGGGATTGGTTGGGTGCCTGGGAAGAGAACCGGGTAGGTCATTACACACGTGTGAAATGGCCAAGGCCTAGAGCTTGAGGGCAGATGCTGCCACAGAACTGACTCTCCAGGAAGGTGGGGTTCCTCTGGAATCAGGGCATGAAGATGGGGGCCCTGGTCCTGCGGAGCAGCTGGGGCTGGGAGCTCTGCTGGCTAGAGGTGAAATGCAAGGAGCCTTTCCGTGCATGGGAACACTCTGTACTCTCAGTGCTTCCTGTAGCCAGTTGCTCAACCTCAGTTCTGCAAAAAATATTTGCACCCCTCCCTAGCATCCGCTTTGGAAGAATAACATGGGGACGTCTGGTATCTGTTCTCAGCCAGCCGGGACCCTTGCTCACCCGGGGACCTGATGAGGGCACTGCCTATTTTAAGGAGCAGCTTTAAAGAGTCAGAGCAGGACGCTGAGATCAGGGATCTACACGGCAGGGCAGTGAAGCCAGCCAAGTGTGTTGTCTTCAGAGTCTGCTGGGACCCCCTTGGGGTACCAACTGTGGAGCCACAGGAGCTTCAGCTCTTGTCATGCACCACAGGGACAGGGAAAATTCTTGTTGACCTAAGGTGTGAGGGTCTAAAGTGTTTCTTCCCTCCTGAGGGCTTTTGCACCTTAGAAAAAGACAGTGCTTAACCCAGAGGAATGAGAGAATTTCAGAAATCTGTTCAAATCTCCTTTGAGAAGTGCCAAACATAATACCTCTTTTCCTAGTCCATGAAAGAATAGTAATGATAAAATGAAGGGCTTGGCTTGGGTAACCCCTAAGACTCCTTCCCTGTCTTGGTCTTTGGAGATGGGAGACAAGAGGATGTATATGACCTGAGGTTCTGGTTGATGGCAGATTTCTACGTTCTTCCCAGGTCCTTCCGACCAGACTTTGTGCTCATCCGGCAGCATGCGTTTGGCATGGCAGAGAATGAGGACTTCCGCCACCTGATCATTGGCATGCAGTATGCAGGCCTCCCCAGCATCAACTCCCTGGAATCCATTTACAACTTCTGTGACAAGCCGTGGGTGGTGAGTGAGTTACCCTTCCGCCAGGTAAAAGGGTAGGACCCTGGTCCTCTTATCTCCCAGTCCCTAGGAGGACCACTGGTGATCCAGGTGCAGTAGGTGCCAGCTGAGAAGATGTGGGAGGAACTTCAGCTGGGACACAGGGTAGGGTAGGCTCTCACAGTAGGACTTTGTCATCACGGGCTGGGCCGCCTTTGCTGCAGAGTGGACCTTTGGCCTCACAGCGAAGTCACACCAAAGATTCTGTGAAGACGCCCTTACAGGTCTGTAGGCTCTGCCCTTAGCCATAGGATACAACAATAAAAGTGCCAGTTTCTTGTCTGTGAAAGGTCTAACCATTGGAAAGGCCTGAGGCCAGTGGGGACCAAGGGGATGGTCCATCTCAGAGGGATGTTCGTGTCAGAGTCCTACCAAGTGTTTCAACAACCTTAAAATGAGATTCATCCACACATATATCAGTCAGACACTTACGTGTGCTGGAAGTGCCCTTAGAGATCATCAGCTCTCACCCCTTCACGTAGAGATGTGAAAATTAAAGAAGGAAGGTAAGGAGTATAAAACCACTTACTATGTGATGCCATGATCTGAGATTTTCCTACATTAACTTCATTTAATCCTCACAATAACCTTACAAGGAAGTTACTATCATTATTATCACTTATTACAGCGAAATGAGACCCAGAAAGGATTAAGTAACTTACCAAAGTTTCAGGGCAAGGATTTCTCTAGATGACAGTGTCTCTCGCATAAATTGGGTTATCACGTGAGGAAGAAGCTGGTCTGGTGTTCTCCTTCTTGGCTAGTCTGGAAGTCTTGGAGGCAGTAGAAACGTTTGAGCAGAGAGAAGAGTGATGCTAGGAGGGAAAGTGGCCTGTGATGGCCCTGGGCTTCTCTGGCCTCCCCTCTGACAGCTGGGGGATCCAGTTCCTATAACTTTGCTGCTCCAGGCTGGTCATCTTGGAAGGAAACACCTGCCCGTAATCACATCCTCCTCTTCTTGTTTTTCAAAAATCATTTCAGGTCTCACATACTGGCTTGCCAAGGGTCATGGCACTGGTGGCTGATTGTGAAGTTCCCAGACCCCAAGCTCCCAGACTCAGGGAGCTGGAGGGGGTGTTTTTTAACTAAATGGATCCATCACCTCTACTTTTACACCTGAACTCAGTTTTCCTGTCCCACTGGAAGCCAGGGAGACCTGACAGTGTGAGAGAAAGACCAATGAGCAAGGAGTAGAAAGATCTGGGAGCTGCTGTAGTTGCCACTTGTTCAGCCTTTCCCTCTGTCTGGCCTGAGGTTCTGGAGTCCTAAAGTTGTGCAGAAACAGGCTACAGGAATTGTGTGATTTGAATGAGTTGCTAATCACAGAAGAGCACATATGAGGCCTTCACCAGGTTTCCCCTTAGTCACATGACCTTTCCTACTGCACTCATGTCCTAGCCCTTTCCGCCCTCACCCCTTCAATACCTGTTAGAATTTGGCTCCCTCATAGCCACACAGGGCGATTCTGCTATTATCAGCCTTTTTCTGGGCACCCTCACTAATCAGCCTTCTGACTAAACCTCTCTGTGCTCTGGTTTGTCTGTAAACTAGGAATAATCATAGTACCTTCCACCAGCTTGCCAGCCTGGTGTTACGGTCCCCTAGTATTGGGGATCTGAAAGAAACTAATTCCCTGCTTTATGTTCCAAAACTGTGCTGGAGGCCAGGGAGGGGCAGATCAGAAAGCCTGTGCCTGGGGCTTTGCCCCTCCTGGGATTTGGGATCTGGTGAGGGTTCACATTCTCACCCCTTCACAATCCAGCATATTGCCGTTGGCATCGCATGAGAACAGCGGGGCTCCCTGGCAAAACACCAAGTTCTCCCTTCGTTTTCACTAATCAGCTGCCACACTGATGGCATTTTATATATCGTTCTCTGTCTGTTAATGGGAATGAACGAATCTGGTGACTGTGAGGGGAGGGTCCCTCTGAGATGATGACTTGGGTGTGTATTTTCTAAATTTCTTTATTGTGGCTGCTCTTGGTGTGAGGAGAGGCCTCAGCTGGATTGGGAAAGGCTCTACGTTGTCTCTATCACAGTGTCTCTGAGCATATCCACTATCTCATAAATTGGTCAGGGCAGGCACACTGGGATTTTGAAAGCAGAAGTAGACCTACCAATGAAAGTAGCATTCCAGAGAGTGCAAGAATGCCACCATCACATATTGCTGCAAATTTATCTGAAAATCCTGTCACTCTGGGTGTTTTTTAGAGACAGATGCACATGAGTTGAATTAAAGCATTTTATTTCCAGGAGGGATGAGGATAACATTAAATTCAGACTGATTTTGAAATCCCATTTCATCCAAGAAGTCTTTCCTGATACACTGGATAAGTGGTTATATTGAATGTTATCTTCCTATTCATTGCCAATACCACCCCCAGCTCCCAAATCCATTCTTTTGTCTAGGCATGGTGGAAATAACCCTTATCAGATATTCCTTTTGTTTAATTGGTGACTGTGTGCCTGTGACCGAATCTAAGTTTCCAAGGAGGCAGGGGTTAGATGCCAAGCCCAGTACTTTGAGCAGAAGGGACTGCAGGGGGTGGAGGAGGGTAGTATGAGCTCCCAGAGGCCCAGCTAGTGCCTGGGAACTGGCTGCCATTTTAGCCTTGGCTGTGCCGGGACTCTGAGAACCTGCCGTGGGCCTTCTTGGCATCGGTGTGGTGTCTGTTTAACAATCCCACATGCTGGGAAGATAGGGCCCCACATGCCTTGGTGCCGTGCCAGGGCGTGGGCTGCAGCAGGACAGAGGTTGTGAGGCAGGGCTGGTATCAGCTCTCCGGGGAGGCTGGAGAGCCTTGGGAGCTCAGGCAGGTGTCCAGACACAGAGCAGGAGTCCAGCCAGGCCGAGGTGGGCAGGCAGGACTTAAAGGTCAGATGAGGTGGTGGAGAGAATCAGAGAAGGCAGGAAAGGTCTGAGGGGTGGTCTTGACAGTCAGAGAAGGTTGAAGAACCAGAGAATGGCGAGGACAGCAGGGTACAGTGGAGAATGCACTGGGCAGGAGGAGACCTGGGCGCTGTCCCAGTGCAGCCCCAAGTCCAGGCATGATGTGGGAGCCTGCGCTTTCCTTTGCTTCTATAGCCCCAGTCTCCTCCTTTGTAAAATGAGATGTCTGGCCTAGAGACTCTCTCAAGTCTCTTCCAATAATAAAATCTTTGGGCCTTGAGAGTCCATCAATCATACTTGCAGCCCTGGAGGAGGCCGTAGAGATCTAGAGTCACCAACTGCGTGTCACTAAGGGAAGTGACCCGGAAATTCCACTGTTTTTCAGCATTTCAAGAATAACAGATTCTATCTCTACTCACAAAAGGACCACAGCAGATGATCACTTAAACAACAGTTTGATCATGGAGTTTGTGAGGAAATGTAATAAAAAGATGTTCTTTTGTGGTAAAAAGTTTGAGGAACTGATCAAATTCAGTTCTCTCTTTTTATATATGAAGAAAAGGAGGCCCGGAGAGGAGATGTCATTTGCCTAAGGACACCTAGCAAGTTCGAGCAGAACAAGAAGAATCAGAAGACTGCAGTTTTCTAACAACCCAGTTCTGGCTTTTATCGTCTCCCCCGAACTGACTCATGCGCTAACATCCCTGATCAAAAACAGAACCCGAGCTTTTGAAAAATGTTCTAGCTTTCCTTTCTCTAATAAATAGAAGGTAGATTTGATCTGGCAACTTTTCCTACTAGCAGTTCCAGATATCAGTGGCTTAGAGCGTGAGCCCAGTAGCACTAGAGAGAAGAAGCTGGATTACCCCTGCTGCCAGCACACTGGGGTGGATGTGGGGAGCTTGTGTGTGAGTGGGCGGAACTGGAAAGCTTCCTGTGGGAAGAGCATGATCTCTTTAGACCTGAAAGGCTGCTATGAGTAGGGAGAGTTACGGGTTAGGAATAAAGGAGTCTGGCTATGAATCTGGCTCAACTACTGTGTGACCTTGGGCAAGTGACCTCTCTGGGCCTCAGTTTCTTCACTTATAAAGTGTGGGGGGCAGGGGGCACCAAGGGGTGCTACATGTTTGCCAAAGGCAAACCCTGACGCTTAAGTCTGTGTACTTCATCTCTTCTCCATGGAGCTGTTCTGGCTTCTCATAGGTGCAGGTCCAGTGAGTTCAGTTCGTAGATGAGTAGTAAGTCCTAGAAGACTGGGTCTGTCTTTCCTGCATTCCATGACTCCATTCTCCCTACAGGAAAAAGCTACCATTCCTTTGCTTGGCATTTGAACTTCCATGACTGGGCCCCATGTTACCTATCCAGCTTCATCACTTGCCATCTCTAGAGACGAAGGTGTTTAGAGTTAGAGACTCAAATTTCAATCCCAGCTTTACAAGCTCTTTGCAGCTCCGTGACTTTAGGCAAGCTTCCTACCCTCCCTGAGCTTCATATGTAAAATGAAGATGATAAAGAACCTAGTTCATCAATTTGATATGAGGATTAAATGAAATATCATTAAAATTGAGTAGGTACTGAATGAATGTTAGCTCACTCTCTCCCTTCCCCAACTAAAGCATACGTTCCTGGAGAATAGGAATGGGACACCTCTTTTATATCCTCAGAGCACTTTGCACAAAGTCCTCAGTGAGCAAATACTCAATAAATAATTGTTTGACTGACAAACAAATATTTGTTGGATTGACACTTGGTCTGTCTGTTCCAGAGCTGTTTAGGGAAACTGAAACCTTTGCTTCTCTTTTGCAGTTTGCCCAGCTGGTGGCCGTCTACAAGACACTGGGAGGAGAAAAGTTCCCACTCATTGAGCAGACATACTACCCCAACCACAAAGAAATGGTAGGTGACTGAGTGCGGGCTTCAGTCTCTCTGCTGTTCGCACTCTGAGCTTAGCCACGTGGTGACTATGGGCTCTGAAGAGGGCCTCAGCCTCCCAACCCCAGAGACTCTGTTGAGGTTGAACTGCAGACCTGCTTTGTGAAACCAGGGTGGCTGGGTTTTAGCTGACAGCCCCTTGTCTCCAAAACCTGGAGACAGCATAGGAAAGAGCAGAAACAAGGGCATTTTATCGAGCAACAAATCCATGAATCAACAATCAGAAGATCCAGCTGCTTCGGGTCCAAGCCCAGCCCCACAAGTCGGGGACGGTTGCATTCCCTCACTGCATGTCAGTTTCCCAGTGCGAAAGGCAAGTGGGCATAATTATTCCTGGCCAGGACATTTAATATGGTACTTGCATAATTTAAGTGAGATTCTTTAAGTAACAGTCTGTGAAGAGTGTGAAGTGCTCTTCAGATGTAAGGTGTTGTTCCTGTTGTTATTCATCAGGCCCTTCCATTCCCTTGGCTTCCTCAAAATTTCGATAGGACTAGGGTTGCACTGTGCCTTCTCTGAGGCCATCCTAGGATGGCAGAAGGAGCAGAAAATGGGATGGATGGTTGGTACAGAGGCTATTACTAATGTTTTTCTCTCATGGTGACCTGGGGCTTAACCCCCTTCTTCTTCTCTGGCCCCACATACTCTGCCTCAGGCCTGCACGGTCAGTTGGTGGTCCTCCCTAACCCACCAGCGGAGACTCTCTCTGCCATAGCTTTCCAAGTCTGGTACTCGGGGACAGAGACCTCCAGAAGGAATCTCCATTTGCACCATTTCTGTGAATGAGGAGCCTGCTCCTGGCATTTTGTGCGTGGCCCAGCTTATCAGCGAGCCACTCATGGAAGATGAATAACAACCCTGGGCCTCGAAAAGAACTGCCTCCTTCATTTTTGTCAGAGCTTCCCCAGGAGAGGCCCTGGAACCTTAAGCCCTTGTGTTTAATAAATCCTTGAGACTGTCATCAGGGCTTTCCCTTTTAGGACAAGTCAGGAAGCCCTGCAGAGGCTGAGGAACCCTAGGGGTCTGTGCTTGGCGATTTCAGGGAGTCCAAGAGGGGACTGAGCTGAAGACTGAAGGGGCTCTCAAAGCTGGCTTTTTCCTGCTGTAGCATCTAGCAGGCTGACCACTGAAAAAAACTGCAACACGTGCAAAGTGTATTCCTCATCTACCATCCTTTTGCCCCAAGGGCCCTTGTGTTACTTTTCTCCCGTCCTCTATCCTGATATTTGCCTTCAAGAGAGAACCCCTAAGATCTCTCTGAGGTGTCAAAAGCTAAGTGGGAATTTCAACTCTATAAGAGAAAGGCTTTTTTTAGCTTAAAAAAAAGTTTTGAAGTAGGAATGAAAACATTAGTAATCTAGTAGAGAAGGACTTTCTAAAAGAGACAGAGGAGAAGCCTTTTAGACATCAGTTGAGGGCATTAAGTATAGTTAACCTAGAGAGACAACCCAAGTCTGTTCTTGTCTTGCTAATTGGGCCAGGCCCTCTGCCAGGAATGGTATAGAGGGGATTACAGCACATGGAGGGAGGTTAGGCCATTGTAGGCTTCACATTGGATGATTCTCTGTCCCCCAAGTCACTCCCCCAAAGCTGGGATAGAAGGATCAGAATGAGGTGAGACAGGAGGAGTAGAGGATACACAGCCAAAGGATGTTGTTCTTTTCATTTCTCCAAATCAGCCTGTTTATGATACTGTCAACCCACCTTCTGGTCTTGTACGTCACAAGGCCGCCACACCATCTCATATGTATAATAGTCACCATCTCTCCCCTGTCAGATCAGTTAAGACAAAAAGAAAGCACATTTATCTGGGGAGAAAAAGGAATAGTCCTAGCTTTGGAAAAGAAACTAAGCCAGAAACAATAACAAATACCAGCTCAGCTAAAAGGGTTTGGGAGGCAGGGATGAAGGGCTGAGGACAGGAGAGAAAAGTCATGCTACTTTCCCTAGCCCTTGACAGGTTCTGGACTGGGGTCTTGGACACAAGCTGTAATATGCCCCATCCCTGCCCTAATGCTGGCCAGACCATCCACTTGTTACTTCCCACTGTCTGGCAGTGATGAGGCAGGTGGTGACAGCCAGAGCTCTGAGGGAAGGAAAATGACTTGGTTTTCAGGATTCTTGAAGGTATGTGGTGGTCCCTCCTAGGGCTGGATGATATCAACAAACTCCTTCCTGAGGGGCAGGCGTCCCTGGTACCAGCTGCAGGTGCCATCAACATGCTTCATGCAGACATAGTGCCGGGCCTGGTACCCATAGAGCTTCCGTTCCAATAGCCAGTCTGTCCAGAGGCACTCGTTGGGAGTCGAGATGGTACAGGGCACCATATAGCAGGTGGTGATCTAGAGCCATAGCCACACAACATCAAAGTGAGTAGGGTGTCCTTTTTCCATTATTGCCTTTCAGACTCCTACATGTTCTCCTACAGCCTAACTCAAATGCCCCCTCCGTTATGAAGCCTTTCCTAGTCTCCAGATTTCTCCCTCAGTTCTCCTTCCCCCTGTGCTCTGCATATATAGTATTGCCTCCCTAATGGCATCTCTGGAGTCAGAAAGACCTGAAGGTCCTTACTCTACCACTGACCTTAAGCAAGTCACTTCACTTCCCACAGCATTAAATTCTTCACCTTAAGATGGAAATCTTAAGTCTTCAAAAATTTGTTTTAAAGACTAAATTAAATATTTTAAATAAATTAACCATTACAGGTCCTGGCAAAAAAAGTAGACTCTCTTTAAACGGTAGTGTGTTATCCCAGTCTGCCTAATACGATGGCTGCCTTCCCAGCTAAAATGTAAGTACTCTGAGATCAGGGACTATGGGCCATCTCGCTTTCCCATCCCCAGCTTCATACGATGCCTGGTCCATCGCAGATCTCAAGTATAGTACAGCAGGTGAATAGACCACGCATGCATGAAGGAAGGAATACATGAAAGGTGAGGCTGCACGGCTCAAGACCCTTCCCCCACCCCCAAAAGACCTTGGAAATGGACATTGCTTACTTGGCAACCACAGTTCAGATGGTAGTGGTGATTCAGACTTTCTCTCTGCAAAAAGGACAGGTTCTCCCAGGGCTCGATGTAGTTGCACAGATGGATGAAGACTTTCCCATCATTGAGGATCTGACCTTCAAGGGGAGATGGAGGAGAGCCTAGCATGAGGAATCTGCTCATGGAGCTCCAGGAGTCCGGATTCTTGAAGGAGCCCCAAATCACAGCCTCTTCAATATCTTTTGGTGGCAGTGGTGACATGGGACTCAGTGAAGGAACCAGAAATACCTCTATTGTCTTTATATCGAAGCTGTTACCAGATGATGTTTGTATGAGGGAGAACTGTGGGGTGAAGGCCTTTACGTTAGCATGGTGTAGACAGAGGGATGTGGGCTTTAAGTCAGAATCTTGGTGGAACCCCCTTCTTTTCTATCATTTACTAGTGTGTGACCTTAAGAAAGTCACATAACTTCTCAGCTGAAAGATGAGAATAATGAGGTTATTGGCAGGATTAAATGAGAGGATGTCTGTGAAGTTCCCAGCACAGTTGTGGGCCCACAGAAGATGTTCAATAGATAGTAGGTCTTTCTTCCTTTTCAACCCTTTCCAACCCTTCCCAATATCTACACAGGCCAGTCTCCTGCCGCAGTGATACCTATCTTGGTGAGTCTTTCCCCTTCCCTTTCTTTACTTATCAAACTCTTTCCTGTCTCCAAAGACCCTTTTTAGTACTATCTCGTCCGCAAAGCCATCCCCGACCGTGCTAGCACACACCTCTCTTAGAACTTCAGTCGCTCAGTCATTTACTGACTGAGCAACTACTATGACCTGGTACCAGGAATCCAGAAATAAATATGACAGGATCTCTGCCCCCAAGGAGCTTAAACACTAGTAAGGAAGACAGATAAGTAGGCAAAAATGACACTGTTGTGTGATTATATACAAGATGCAGTATAAGAACAAAGGAAAGAACAATTATCTCTGTCTGTGGAAGGGCTGGGGGCAAGAAGGGTGTTTAAGAGCAGATGATGCTTGCATTGGGCCTTGAAAGGATGGGTAGGAGTTCACCTGCCAGACAAGTGGGGAAGAACTTCTGGATGTTGGGACAGAGGGGTGTAGCCCAGCAGTATACCTACTGCAACCATAAGTAGTTTCATTCAGCTCTAGGAGAAGCGAGGGGCTGGGAACAGTCACTGACAAGTGGCAGGAGGCAATGCTGGAGAGGTCAGCAGGGTCTGGTCACAGAGGGCATTCGGTATTAGGCAGAAGAGCTTGTGCCTTCTCCTGCAGGCGCCACTGATGACTTTTCAGTATGCTTGTGCTTCGTCACCTAACCCCACCTTCGTTTAGACTTGACCTCTGTGAGGGCAGCCAGCACGTTTGCTGCTTCCCCTGATGCACCACCGTACCTAGGAGAGGGCTAGGCAGGCAGAGGGCAGGTGCTCAGGAAGGAGGTGGCCTCGTTGGCTAGTCCTGGGACCTGGAGGGCTCAGGGGCATGCCCCGCCTCTGCCTCTCCCACCCAGAGGCGCCCCGATCAGCACATGCTCAGAGCTGGGGGCCCCTACCAGTGTGGCCTCCAATGCCTATGACTTCTCAGAAGTTTGAACTGTGAGCTCTTCGAGGACTGCGACTTGTTACTGAGTCTCCACTCTCCTGCCCCAGGCCAGGCAGTGAGTAGGTGGTCATTCATTGCTAAGG
Source organism: Aethalodelphis obliquidens (assembly GCF_003676395.1). Lineage (NCBI taxonomy): Eukaryota > Metazoa > Chordata > Mammalia > Artiodactyla > Delphinidae > Aethalodelphis > Aethalodelphis obliquidens. The sequence continues at coordinate 2,937,228 of NW_020838030.1, read as the reverse complement.
GGATGGACAGATAGTGGAATTCCTCCTCCTGTCCTCCCCACCTGCTATGTTTTTCTTTTCCTGGCCTTCTCTCTAAACATTTTTCATCCTTTAGGGCCGATTCAGATCCCTCTTAGACAATGAAGCTTCCCTAACTGTTTACAACCACACAAATACCTTTCCCTGAACTGCAAAATAATTCAGTACTGCATTCATTCACTTATGGATTATATTCTTGAGAGGTTCTTTAACTGTTCTATCCCAACCAGTTCAGTATGAGGGATCTGCCTGGGTCCAAGGTCATGGAGAGAGAATCACGTTAGAGTTAAGGCTCCTGTTAGGGCCTGTGCTTTACTGCACCCCCAGAATAGGGCCTCGGATGTGAGTCAGCCACGAGCCAAGAGTGTGACCTGTCCTGGCTGTCTAAAGCTAATACATTTGTAGGCTACAGTGACAATTATGTGTGTATTGCAGGGGGAGTTTGCAAAATGCACAATCCTCCTTTGCTCTGTGTAACTAAGACCTCCCCTGCAGTGTGGTATCCAGTTCGGGGTCCTGTGCTGGGGAGGGACAGGGACAGGCTATATCCCTTTGAAGGTGGCCAGGGCAGGAAGGGGTCTGGGAACCACAACCAGTAGACCTGGAGCTAGAGTGCATGTATCTGTCGTCCTCAGCCCTCTGAAGGGTCATCGTAGAATAGAGGGCAGAGCTGAACCCATAAGGGAGTTTCAGAATGGCAGAATTTGGCTCAAGATACCAAAAATCTTATACCAATTAAAGCTGTTTGGAAATGGAACCAGTTATCCTAGGCTGGGAGAGCAACCTGTGAACTAGCAAGCCAGTGGCAGTGAGGACTCTTGCACTGAAAGGGACGTTACCAAGGCTCCTCCCAACCTAGGCTGCCTCTTCGTAACACAGCTCTGTTTTATGCCCAAGAAAGTGCCACCTGGCTCAGCTCACTACCCAGGGTCAGCCCGGGCTCCTCCTTGACTGCCTTCCTTAGGGCAGAGACTCTCAGCGCCGCTTGCTGGTCTTTCACTTACCAGTCAGGAGATACTGCTTCTGGCTGTTAGCTTCTAGTTTCACCCCACAGAGGGAAGAATCAAAAGGTGTATAGATATACTGAATATTGTTGACGTTCTCAAACCCTTTGAACATCTGAAAGCATTTACAAAAGAGCAGTACTGGGTCAGTGAGTGTACTTTATATCTTCACAGGAAAAACTTTTTCTTAATCTAAAAAAATTAAGCGAAAGTCTAGTTCAGGATTTGTCGCACACAGATGGCCCAGCTGGGTCTTTCCTCTATAAAACAATCTAAACCTTGGTTGATTCCAGTGAGAAGGGAGGTGCCTCTAGCAGCCCAATGCACAAGCGCTGAGGGCCTGTCCCGCACTGTGCCTTGGCTCCGGTGGGCCTGTTGCCTACATGTCATCCCCTGCACTTGAGCACCTGTGCCCCAACACCACTGAGCCAGGCCGCCTCACCTATCGGCCCCACCGCTCCCAGATCACAGACTCCACTCCTCCTAACAGCCCAAGGGGGTGATCGCCCTGGCCTGTCCCCATGTACCTTTATCTGTTTGATTTCATACCGGATCATTTTTTGAGTGTCAGCAGGGTCTGCGCTGGCAGGAACTACCTTCTCACTGGAGATTTTGGCCCGGATCGCTGCACAGGAAGAGAAAAGAGGGAACTTTCAGCAACACGTGGGAGTGGTCCATCTGGGATCTAGATGACGTGGCATCACCCTGGAGAATTGTGCAGGGGAATTCTGGGTTTAGGTCTTGGTGGGTTATGGGGAGAATGCTGCATGTGAGGGAAACTCCTCTGCACTTGCTGGAAGTTCCAAAACCCTCGGGCCTGTTGGGTCCTGCACTTTAGCAGCTGGTCTGGGGAGTCTGGTTCTCCACAGCCAGGTGCAGTGGGGTGGAGGTGCGGCAGATAGAGGAGGAAGCAGGAGCCACCTGAGGGCAGTTGGTGTGCGGTCATCCACTGCTGTAGTCCAAGGCCTCAGAGAGAGACTGACCGAGTTGATGTTGGTAAATGTTTATGAATTAATAAATGTCCTGACCCTGCACAGAGGTAGTTCATCTCTTGCCACTTGGGTATTAATCAAAACCTGTTTATGAGTTCCTCCTCTGTGCCTGGCCTAACGCTAGATACTAGACCCACAAACATGATTAAGACAGGGTCCGCACCCTGCAGAACTCTTGGTGTGGTGGAGAACACCCTTAGAAAGACCAACAGCACAGCATGGTAGGAGCACAGAAGTGCTGTGGTGGCACCAAGGAGTCAGGAAGCCTTCAGAGAAGAGGAGACGCCTGAGTAAGATCTTGAAGGATGAATAGGAGTTTGCCAGGAATTTAAAGGTTTCAAGGAACGGCATTCCAGGCAGAGGGACAGAAAGGGCAAAAGCTGTGTGTTGAAGTGAGGGCGTGGTGACAACCTCAGTTATAGGCTTGGACACCCAAGGATGTTTATAATGAAAGCGCAAACCCCTGGCCCCTGGCTTTCCCTTCCCCCATCCAGTAGATCAGAATAATCACCGGAGAGTTCCGGAGACTTGTTGTTCAGTGACAACACCCCCCCCCCCCCCCCCACCGTAACTGCAGTAGGCAGGGGAGACGGGGTCGCTGCGGAGGCCTTTTATGCAGTCTGTTCCCTCGCAAGTCTCCGGGTCGCGGCGCTTGCAAGGTGGCTGTGGCGCCGGCCCTGCCCGACCCACGGGGCCCCAGCAGGAGGCAACTGGTGCGGGATTGGAGCTCCTCCCCTTTCCTCCAGACTCCAGGTCTGCCGCTGGGCCCCGCCTCGACCCCACACAGCCACCCCCTGCCGTGGACCTCGAGGGCTACCCCGGACTCACCTAGCGCCGAGTGGCAGACGTGCTGCTGGGGGTGCGCGGGGGCGCAGCTGCACGCCTCGCCCAGCCCCGGCGGCCGAAGCAGCGCCAGCAACCGCAGCAGCAGTGCCCAGCTCGGCGCGGTCCGGGTGCTCCGTGGCATGTCACGGCAGCGCCCTGACTCAGCCTCTGGGGACTGTCGGACCAAGCAGCTCCTCCAGGGCTTCTCCAGAACTCGTCGCGCCCCTCGCCCCTGGTTTTATGAGGTGGACCTAGGGCCAGTCCCGCCCCGATGGGCTCCGCCCTCCTTTGGCTGTAGGCCACCCGCGGCTGCGGGACCAGCGGCCCTCCTGGCCGGCGGGCTCAGTGGCAGGCTCAGCAAGATGAAGAGGGAAGCCAGGAGAGTCTCCTAGCCTCTATTTCCTTGCCTGAGTCTTCTGGAAGTAGAGGGAGGGGTGGGAAAGGGGATGGTGTAAGGATCGAAAGACAGGGCAACAAAGACAAATGCACCGGGACACAGAGAGCAAGCGACTGTGATTCAGGCAGAAAGGACAAGAGTGTAGAGAGGCACAAACAGAAAGAGACAGGCGGAGTCAGAGAGAGGCAGACGGAATTACAACAGGCAAAAGAGACAGTGACAGAGAAGGACGGATCTCTTGCTGAGCTGCACGCTGGGAATGAGACAAGCTACTCAGGGCTTCTTTCAGCTGCAGGAAGTGTTTTCAATGCCCTATTTATGAGGCTCCAAAGCAACAGCAAACAGTAATGGAATAGGACAGAGAAAGTTGGGGTGTGTGTGTGTCTTGGCTCTGTCGCCTGGGGGGTGGAGAGAGATGTCCGAGAAAGCAGCCAGTGCTTTAGAAACCCTTTCCCGTGCCCAGAGCTCAGACTCTGCAGATGTCTGAGGACAGTGCTCTTGCTGGGGGCTCAAAGCACGGGGTAGCCCATCACTTAGGGCAAACCTGGGTTCTCAAAGCTCTCTCCAGGCCCTAGGCCACCCTGGTTCCTATCTCAGGCCCCTACTCAGCTGAGAGACTACATCTTGTTATAGAGGGTGGGGCAGCTTAGAAAACAAAGAAGCAAGGCACTTGAGGCCACGGACTGGAGTCCTGTCCACTGTTTGACAGAGGGCATAGTTCTCCGACCCTCCAAACAGAAAGAAACCCACGGGATTGTTGTCGTAGCATGTTTCCACACAGCGTTCCACCAGAAGGTCGCAGGCTGGGTACTGATTCTGTCACTAGGTAGCTTGGCAACCTTTGCCTCCCTGGGCCTCACTTCCTTCTCCGTAAAGTAGGATTGAACTACGTGATTTTGCCCCAGTCTCAACTGGCCTCAGCAAGGAATACTGAAATCCTCAGGTCAGGTACTCCCAGTATCTGGTCACACTCAGGATTCCCGTGGGGATCTGACTTTTCATCAGAGTCAACATTATTTCCTTTGAAAGACATGTTTTCATCTTGATGTGGTGGTGATGTTTGAAAAGAAGGAAACTGAAAGAGAGCTGAGGCCTGACTAAGAAGGATGAGATTTGGTGTCCAGGTTGGTTCTTCACGCAACACCGGATCAAGATAGAGTCTGATGTGTTATTGCTCGGGATCTCGAAAGCATCCAGTCCAGTCTCTTCGCTTGGCAGATGTGAAGGCTGAGGCCCAGGGAGGTAAAGGGACTTGCAGAGAGACTGGGATGCAAGTCTCCTGACGTCTAGTCCAGCGCTCTTTCCCCTCCACCATGTTATTTCTTCCATCGCCATTTTGTAACAGCTTGAAATCCTGCCTTTGAAGGGTAGTTCTTCTTCTTTTAACTTTTCATAGTTCTTCTGTTAAAATATGGCTACCTCAAGGTAATGTTTACTCTCTTAAGGATCTCTTTTGAGTGATAAACGTGTTGAATTCTTATGTCAGCTCTCTTCCAAACCCCAAACTGGGCAGAAATGGGCCTTCACATACTAAGTAAGCTGTGTTTGGTGCTGAGTTTGGGGTGTTGGTGAGCAAGGAAGAGAGTGTGAAAGAGGGGAGAAAAGCCAGGTTCAGTGCAGGAAAGCTGGACACATGAAGGATGAAGCGATAAGTTTTAAAGATGTAGAGAGTACCAAGTCGGAGAGCAGGGTCCTTATGGTTCTGCTACTAATATGCTGTGACCTTAAGCAAATCACTGTCACCCTATGGGCCTCAGTTTTTTAATTTGCGAGGCAAGTAGGTTGCATTAGTTCTTCAAAGAGCCCTTCCAAGGGTGTTCCCAAGAAAAATATTTGTAAGATTCCACACGTACACTCTGACCAATTCATTCCTTTCTCCTCTGCTTTCAGCTGACTCTGCCCACGTTCCCTGTGGTGGTGAAGATCGGCCATGCTCACTCGGGCATGGGCAAGGTAAGGCTGGGGCTGCTGTGCTCTGGGGTTGAGGCCAAGAAGGGCACTTTTCAGAGAGCCTGGTTGTGGACTGTTCTTCTGCCTCTGTTGCTGATGACTTCTTTTCAAGGAGAAGACCGTTTGGCCCCTCTGAAGCCATGAGTGTTACCCAAACGGTCCTCTTGCAGCAGGCAGAGTGCAGGCCACCTGACTGGTCCCTGTGTTCTTTGCAGCAAATGTGGCTCCTGAGCCCTGGGAAGGGAAGCTCAAGAGTAGGGACTTCCGGGGCTTCCCTGGTGGCGCAGTGGTTGAGAGTCCGCCTGCCGATGCAGGGGACACGGGTTCGTGCCCCGGTCCAGGAGGATCCCACATGCCGCGGAGCGGCTGGGCCCGTGAGCCATGGCCGCTGAGCCTGAGCGTCCGGAGCCTGTGCTCCACAGCAGGAGAGGCTACAACAGTGAGAGGCCCACATACCAGAAAAAAAAAAAAAGAGTAGGGACTTCCTAGGGAGATGTGGCTCTCAGGTCTGCATCTGGATAGAAACATCTTGATGGGTTTGGGGGCTCAGGGCTCTTGTGACTCTCGTGTGTGTGTGTGTGTGTGTGTGCTTTCTCCATTAGGTCAGAGTGGAAAACCACTACGATTTCCAGGACATTGCCAGCGTGGTGGCCCTCACCCAGACCTACGCCACAGCAGAGCCTTTCATTGACGCCAAGTATGACATCCGGGTCCAGAAGATAGGCAACAACTACAAGGCTTACATGTGAGTGGGGGTGGGGTCCCCACAGATGCTCTTCGCTGTCTCCTCAGCTCTGGGGAGACTCTCGGCCTCCAGGTGGTAGCCACCTCGCAGTTTAGCCTCCTCTGGCCCACAAGGCAGAGAACAGAGAGCGGGCGCCATTCCAGTCAAGGGAGTCTTAGCCTGGCTTCCTTTCAAGGCAGAGGAGGGGTTCCTGAACTGAGATGAGAAATAAAATGAGTATTTATTTTCATTTTAGCCTCTGAGTGGAATCTGGCATTCTCCTGAGTTATGAGCAGACTGGAGTATCAGCAGCAGCACATGTGGTTTGTCACTAATGGGCAGCACAGAGGTTTCTGTACACATACACTTGTCACAGATATCTCTGAACACCCGTTACTTTTATCACTATTTAAGAATCATGGTAGTTAGACTTGCCACTGCATTCACACCTGTAAATACATTTGTTATTTATGAAGAAACATATTTTTTACTAATCTGAGATTTGTTTACTGTTTTTGATAACTCTTTTGGTAAATTCTTTTAAGTAATTGAGTTCCTTTGTTGTCCTGTGTAGTTTATTTTACATTCACACGTCTTACATATTTTATACATTGAAAGGAATCCATAGGCTTCACTAGGCGGCCAGAGCACAGAAAAAGTTAAGAAACTCCTGACGTAACGATATAGCCCTGCAAACACTACAGAACGTTAAAAGCCTAGTGGTTATGAGAATAGATGACTTCTCCATGTAACTGTGTCCATTTGCCAGAATGGAAAGGTAAACGTTTCCTCCAGTACAATTTAGAAAAAGAAAAGATTTCAAGACTACCTGATCTTCCATAAAATATATAAGAATGCAAATGGCTTACGAGTCCAGTTTTGGAAATATTAACTTCACACTGTAAAAAATGTTAAGGTAGTGTTTTTCTTTACAAAGAGAGAACATTACAATATATGAATTTGATCTTTGCCACTCAGGACTTGAGCAGATGTCAGGGTTGAGCAGCTTCCCTCTCTCACCATCTATTTTCATTTTTCTTCCCTCATCTTTCATTTTAGTGTGTACACTCCCCACCTCTGGAGTTAGTTAGGAGTCCCTTCCCTGCACTCCCTTCTTGTACCCCTTTGCACACCTCTAGTTTAGCGCTTTTCACACGTTGGGTATTTGTACCACGCTCCTCTGAGCTCTCTAGGCAGAACTGGAGTCATCTCTGTGGCCCTGCTTCCTTGTATAGTAGCAGGCGTGTAGTAGGCCCTCAGTAAGTATGCAGGGAAAAGCCCTTGTGAAGAACTGAAGCACAGAATCTTTTTTACCTTTATTCATCCGATTCCTACTTTATTTAAGTTTATAATTTTTTTTTTTAGTAAATCTTGATTGGAGTATAATTGCTTCACAGTGCTGTGTTAGTTTCTGGTGCACAACAAAGCAGATCAGTCATATGCGTACACTCCCCATATCCTCCTCTTCTTGCATCTCCCTCCCACCTCCCTATCCCACCCCTCTAGGTGGTCACAAAGCACGGAGCTGATCTCCCTGTGCTATGCGGTTGCTTCCCACTAGCTATCTGCTTTACGTTTGGTAGTGTATACATGTCCATGCCACTCTCTCACTTCATCCCAGCTTACCCTTCCCCCTCCCCATATCCTCAAGTCCATTCTCTATGTCTGCATCTTTATTCCTGTCCTCCCCCTAGGTTCTTCAGAACCATTTCTTTTTTTTTTTTAGTTTATATGTGTTAGCATACGGTATTTGTCTTTCTCTTTCTGACTTACTTCACTCTGTATGACAGTTTCTAGGTCCATCCACCTCACTACAAATAACTCAGTTTCATTCCTTTTTATGGCTGAGTAATATTCCATTGTATATATGGACCACATCATCTTTATCCATTCATCTGTCGATGCACACTTAGGTTGCTTCCATGGCCTGGCTATTGTAAATAGTGCTGCAATGAACATTGTGCTCCATTAATCCTTATGAATTATGGTTTTCTCAGGGTATATGCCCACTAGTAGGATTGCTGGGTCATATGGTAGTTCTATTTTTAGTTTTTAAAGGAACCTCCATACTGTTCTCCATTGTGGCTGTATCAATTTACATTTCCATCAACAGTGCAAGAGGGTTCCCGTTTCTCCACACCCTCTCCAGCATTTATTGTTTGTAGATTTTTTGATGATGGCCATTTACTTACTTTTTTATTTGCAAGGGACCGTCAGTTATTTGGGGGAATGTTTAGGCCCTCTCAGTTCCTCTTCCCCAAACTTTTGGCCATTCTCTTGCTCTCAGAAGAAGGAACTGACTTGGCCATAGTCAGGATAAGGTTTGAGATTCTTCCCTCCTGCCCCAGCCCTCACCCTAGAGACCTAGAGGCAGCCACGGTCGGTGGAAAGAGTGCGCAGCTCCTGCTCCGCTGTCAGTAGGCAGTAATGTGGGTCCCTCTGTGGAGGTCGGATGACCTGTGAGTCTCCCTAAATGGCTTCTCAGTTTCTGTTCTGCTCCCACGTGCCCCAGGTAGCCTGCATGGATCTGTGCCCTGCATCCCGTTGTTAGAGAAAGGTGTAAAGTATAAGGGACATTATTATTACTCAAAGTTTCTGAGACCCTATTATGTACCGTGGCCTTGTGCTGGGGACATGGAAGTGAGGGACTCTCTGCCCCTGTCCTTGAGGAGTCCATCCTCGCCACAGGAACACACCTGTGAACCACCACTGTTAGAAAGACAGCATTATTTTTACTATGATCTGTCTTTGTGTTTCTATTCATATTTTGCAAGCCACTCAGCTGTCAGTTGTTTGCCTTTTCTGAACTAGGTAGTGGGGTGTAGGGAAAAGCGCAGCACAATGAAGGAACGAAGAGTCCTGAGTTTTTATCTTGTATCTACTTTGCGTAGATATACAATGCTGGACAAGTCATCTAACCTTTCTGCGTCTTCATCTCCTTGTCTGTAAAGTGGGGGCAGGAATCGCAGCCTATTCACAACAGGGCGGTTGCAGTGAGGCTCTGGCGAGGGATTTGGGAAGGAAGAACCTTGGAAGGTAGTCAGTACTGTACAAATGTGAGGAGCTGTTACTGCCACATCGGTCGGCTCACTGGGCTGGCTCAGGGCTCTGAAGTACCAGCCGTGTGTCTTGGTTTCTCAGTGGCTGAAATCAGATCTCTGCGAGAATACTCCTGAGAACTGCTAAGCAGAGAAGCACATCAGCCTGTCTTCAGTCATAGTGAGTGATAAGGACAGCAGGTGAAGGGCTCTGTCAGTAGTTGAGCAGGGCTTTTCTGTCCCCTAGGCCATCCCCTTCCTCTTGACTGTGTCTGAGTGAAGACTAATAATTTAAAAGCCATATTTTTGGTATTTTACAGTTTATTTAAAACTGTATCAGTTGGTCCTCATGACAGCCCTGTGTTTACAAAGGGATAAGGGAGGAACAGAGAGTTGAAGCGATTCACCCAAGGTCATCGAGCCAGTCAAGAGCAAATCCAGAACCAGAAACCAGGTCACCTGCCTCCTATTTAGTCCAAGACTAGTTGACTCTAACACATGCTCTTGGAGGGAGGGTGCAGAGGGCATGGAAGAGAAGGGGTTGGGGACCTGACTCCATCAGCTGCACGTGGTGGATGAGGCAGCTTAAGCCTGAAGAGGTTAACTGACTTGTCCAGAGTCATGTTGCTGATACTGTAGGCACTCAAAGTTAACTGCTGAATTAATAAGTGAGCTAGTAAGGAAGCCATGGGGAGATATTCACAGGAACCCTGAGGGTATTTCCAGCATCAATAGAATTCAGTTTGTATATACCAACTCAGCCTAGATACCAAGTGGGTAGGCTGCTGGGAATACAAGACAAAATATATACCTTCAAGTGATTAATAGACTTGTGGACAGAAGACTTAGCTCAAATAACTAAAGTAAAAAGTAGACGCAGGATTTTAAGTGAGGTGTAGGCAAAGTCCTCTAGGTGTTCTAAAGAGAGCAAGTGCTCATCTGGTTGAAAGGATCAGGGAAGGCTCCGTGGAGCCAGAGCAGTCTGGGTGGGACTCTTGTAGAAAGGAGGAGAGCATTGCAGGCCGGGGTTGGCGGAGGCAGCCAGGCTCTAGGCTCAGCAGACAGGCCCCCGGCTATTTGCGGGAGAAGCAGGTGGGGAAAGTGGCGGTGAGCCCTCCTCTTGCTGGCCCGGCTCACTGTCTGTCCTGTCCTGGCGGGACCTTGTTGTAGGAGGACGTCGATCTCAGGGAACTGGAAGACAAACACCGGCTCTGCAATGCTGGAGCAGATCGCCATGTCAGACAGGTAAGTAAGGGGAGGCATCCATAGATGAGGAGGTGTAAGAAATGAGCCCTGCCCAAAGGGAGCCTCTGATCAGGCCAGACAGATGGAACACAAAGGCCCAAGCACCCAGTTAACAAGATCAGGCAGGAATGGGTTATGTGCTGAATTGTGTAGATAAAGACTGGACGTGCCATAGAAGGTCCAGGGAAGGAGGAGTTACTGTGGGCTGGCATGGCCAAGAAAGGCCACCTGGAGTAGGTGAGACCTGCCCTGAGCTTGGGAAGGCAGGTAGGATCTGGAAAGCAAAGCAGGAGGGCCCTGTAGACAGGCAGTGTATTTGCTGGGGGTGGAGGGCGGGAGGGATGGGGCGGGGGCTGGGAGAGGTAGAGACAGCAAGGAGAGCATGGGACTAATGCCCCAGCCTCGGGACACCTTCCCCTCCCCTCCAGGTACAAGCTGTGGGTGGACACCTGCTCTGAGATGTTTGGTGGCCTGGACATCTGTGCTGTCAAAGCTGTGCATGGCAAAGATGGGAAAGACTACATTTTTGAGGTGAGTCTGGCCCACACAGTAGCTCAGTAAGAGACAACCCCCTAGGCTGGAGGCCAGGCTTTCAGCTTGAGACCTACATGGGCAGCACGGACTGCATTTATGTTAGAGTCTCCTGAGCCCTGGGAAGGTTTCCAGATGACACAGCCAGGGGGTATGCATAGCAAAAACACACCTGCCAGTGGGAGATGTTATTTCTAACCAGCTAGGCTGACCCACACCATTGGTAAGAGATGCCAGACTTGGGTTCCTGGGTCCTAGCCTGCCACTCCTCTGGGAAGACTTCAGTGGTTTTGCCATTCTTGGTCTCAGGAAGCTGGTCTTGGGAATCATTTGGTCCAGTCTGCTCATTTTGCCAGTGAGACAGCTGAGGCCTGATGCCATGAACATGTGCCCAAGGCTACATAGGGAATCGGTGTCTCAGCCTGGACTAGAACTCAGGTCTCCTGGGTGCAGGAGATTCTTCTTAGCCCTTCTGTGAGCCTTGAGACACTTGACTCAGCCTGAGCCTCCGGCACAATTTTGCTGACTCTTTTCCTGTATTAAAGGGAGAGTCAGTGGCCATATAGTCTTTCACACACATTCCCATCCAGTCTTCCCAGGAGCAGGAGAGGCTCCTTGCCAAGAATTGGTGGTATTTGCAGAGGATTCATGTCAGGAGCCCAAAGTGGGCTCGGCATCTGCTCCATGGTCTGCTTGGCATGTAACTTCTGGATGGTCATACCTTCCGCCTCTCGGTGGGCCTCAGTTTTCTTATCCATGAATGAGGGAGTTGGACTCCAGAGTCTATGATCCTGGGCAAGCAGACACTCCCTCAAGGAGGAGAGTATTGATCTGGACCTTGAGGTACAGGAAAAATTGGATTGGTGGTGAGAAGAGAAGGCATCCTCTCTCCTTGCTCTCTCTTTCTCCCCACCACCTTCAGCCACCAGACTGAAGTCTCCCTGAGCCCTGGCATGGGTGAAGTCTGGGGGAGGGCCAAGGCAAAGGCTTGCAGGAGAAGGGGATAAAGGCCAATATATGCAAAGGAACATGCTTCTAGCCGAAGACAAAAGCACCAACTTCACCCCACCTCTCTCTGCTGGCTTAAGTCCTGCTCATTCTGAAAGACTGTACCAGGCCTTGGATGTTTCCAGGCCCTTTCCTAATCTGGGCCACTTCCTCCACCAGGTCATGGACTGTAGTATGCCGCTGATTGGGGAACACCAAGTGGAGGACAGACAGCTCATCACCGAACTGGTCATCAGCAAGATGAACCAGCTGCTGTCCAGGACCCCTATCCTGTCTCCTCAGAGACCCTTAACTACTCAGCAGCCACAGGTAAGCAGGGAGGAGACAGAGGAGAGCCAAGAACCATTGCCAAGCCCACTGCTCTGGACTGGTGGCTCTAGGATGGAGCAGAGGTCAGATACCTAGAGGCCTGCATGGGCTCTGTGTAGTCTTTTCCTTCTCCCTCTCTTTCCCTTCCCTCCCCTTTGGACACCTGATTATCTTCTACCACTCCTTATAGAAACCTTCTCATTAGCAAGCTGCAGGATCAGCTTTAGAACTTTCCAGAGATGGAGTACTGGCTCCCTTCCCTCTGAACTTGAACACTCCAGGGAACCAGAACCTGTTTCCCCTGGGACTTTTAAACTGGGAGCTATCTGAGGAAGGGCTCGATCAGATCTCTCATTAGCTGTTCACTGCCTGAGAGGTCTGCCGCATTTGTAGAGAAAGAAGGGTGATTCTGAGAAATCTCCTGGTCTGGAGAGAGGGGAGAGTCAGGTCTCTCATTCTGAGCGAGAGTGACAGGGTAGAACTCATATTCGAGTTCTGCTTTCCTTCCTGAGGGAGACGAGGCAGCTTTCTTCAGTTGACTGTGGTATATGACTCCAGGCAGTCACATTCACAGTGACAGTATTCCAGCTGCAGGTCTAGTGGGAAATCCACACTGAGGTTTCTGTGAAACCTCAGGCCCCGTGGCACCAGAGTGGGCTAAAGACAGTCATCTAGGAGGTAGCTCATTTTTCAAAAGTATCGCCAAACTCTTCTCTCCACCGTATAATAGAGTAGTAAGAACTTGGGACAATGAATCCAAGAACTGAGTCCTAGACTAGCTCTTCCCTTAAACAGCTCTGTGACTCTGGGGGGAAGTTACTACCCTTTCCAGGGCTCAGGTTTTATCCCTTATAATGAAAATCTCTCAGCAATCTTGCTTTCGAGATCCTACTTCAGTTAGGGAGGTGGAATAGAATAGTGATTCAGAATGTGGGCTTTGAAGCAGGAACTATTCAGATTTGAATCCTGGACCCTCCATTTACTGGCTTTGTGACCTTGCACGAGGACCATATCCGTGGCTCAGGAGAGATCTAAACAACAGCCCTTATTTTCTAGGGCTGTTACAAGGATCAGATGAAGTGAAGAACCTAACACATGGCACAGCACATGGTAAATGCTCAGTAAAGGCTACCTGTGTTGTTACGTAAGCAGCCTCTGGGTGTGGGTTCCCTACAGCCTTAGGCTTTGAGATCATCACTCCCTTTTCTAAAGATGAGTGCTGGGATTATACTGCAATCAGGAGCCAAGTAATTGGATTCTTGAAATCTTTCAGTAAGAAAGAAGAAAAGGAGGGGGAGAGGGCAAAAAAAAAAAAAAAAAAAAAAAGATAAAAAAGTCTGGATTATTTAGTATAGAAGCAAATTAGCCCACATTTATCTTTTCATCATTTGAACATCACAGAATCATAGCATAGAAACACAGAAACATCTGTGCTCTCTTTGGGTATCCAAGTTGAGAGTGGCCCCATGTGGCAGGATGTTACCATAGATTAGCTCTTGTGTTTGTTTCACGCCTTCTATAGGTGGCTCACGCTCTGGGGGCCTCTGACCAAGTGCAAGAATCTGTTCCTGTGCTTCAGGAATGTAGTCACTAGATAATTAGGTAGGGTAATTAGGAGAACACACTTTAGTTGCTTGTTAGAGATACAAGCCCATTATTTGAATATTGTACTTAACTAGAGGTGATAAAAAGATTTTCCCGGTTAAAATAATATGAGGCCCGCAGTAGATTCTATGATTTTGTAAATCTGATGGAATCAAGGTGTTTGAGTCCTAGTCTTGCCTTTCAGTCCACACTGTCTCAGTGATGGGATTGGCAGATTGATGTTCATTCCTGCTCCAGAGGAAAAGTGACAAGAGCCTCCTTCCCCCCCACTGAGAAATACAGAGAATATCTGGTAGCTGCTTAAACAATTTATGACAGAGTAAAAGAGCCTGTTGCTGCCCAGGCAAGATAAACAAAAATGGGCTGCTCTGGGATTCTGTGAAGGTTGCTTAAGTACTTTTATAAATGCGTGCAACACTGTCTTGGCCTCCTAAAGGGAAATCATCCTGACTTGAATGAAGGCTACGCTGAGAGTCAGGAGACCTGAGTTCAGCCTGTCCTTGCCACTGACTCACCAGGTCAGCTTGGTAGATTTCTATTTCTCTGCCGCAGCATCTTTGCGTGTATAATGAAGGGTTGAACCAAAAACAAATCGCTAAGATCTCTTCTAACAATAAAATTTAGATTATATGAAAATGATAGAAGTTCAATAACAAAGAATTTACCAAAAAAAGTGTTTTCACCCAATGAAAGCATTGATTCTTCTTTCATATAAGTCCCTTACTTTGTAAACATTACATATTTCAGCTTAAATATTTTAAAGAGAAATATGTCAGAGTAAAGGCAGGAAACCTGGTAGGGAATGAGCTTCCCTAAATACAGGCACACCTGCAAAACTTCCTTGTAACAAAGCCAGTCTGGCTTCAGGGTAAGTTTTTCTCTGCTGAGCCTTACATTTGAAGTTACAACAGAAACTGTAAAACTGTGGAAAGCACACCACGCTGGGAGTCAAGACACTCAGGAGCTAGTCTCACTCTGCCGTGACATTACATGACCGTGGGTAAGTCAGTTCCCATCTCTAGACCTGTTTCCTCACCTATAAAATGGAATTGGATTAGATGATCTTTAGATCCCTTTCAATTCTAAGGTCACATGAAACCTGGAGTCAGCCCAGCTGCAAAGTCTAAAGGCCCTTAAGTCTTCCACGAGACTACCCTCACTCCTGACAGCAGCAGGAAGTTCAGATAGTTCCCCAAACCACCCTCGGGTTCAATAATTCTCTGGAAGGACTCACAGAACTTCCTGAAAGCTGTTATACTCACAGGTGTATTATTGGAAAGGATACAGGTCAAATATAAGTGAAAGAAGGATGCATGAGGCAGGGTCTGGGAGGGTTCCAAACACAAAGCTGCTTGTGTCCTTAGGATGCGTTATCCTTTGGCGTCCGTATGTGGTGAGGCACATGGAGTGTTGCCCGCCAGGGAAGCTCACCTGAATTTCAGAGCGTTTGTTGCGGTTTCGTTTTGTAGGCTTGCTTGCTTGATCGATCACCTCCTTGAACTCAAGTCTCCAACTTTCCCCTCCCTGGAGGTCAGTCTAATACCAAGGGGCCTGAGGGGCCCACCATGAGTCACTTCATTATCACGCACCATCAGGTGGGCTGAGGGGCCCCCACCTTGAATAACAGAGACACTCCTGTCACTCAGGAAATTCCAAGAGTTTAGAGGCTACTTTCCAAGGGGGGAGGGGGGTGTGAGTAAAGGCCAGATCTGTCTTTGGGCAAGGCCAAATTCTTTACTACATACATAATTTAATTAATTTAGCAAATGTCTCTCAGATACTTTCGAGACTTATTGGTCTGTGTTTTCACTGACTAGCACAGGCCTACCCCAAAGTATGTGCTTAAAATTAGTTAATAGACTTAGGGCCACAGTGATAAATGCAGTGCCCTCATACCATCCTAGCTCGCTGTGCCCTCGCCATGCTGGTAAGGGCCTTTGCATTAGCTGTGTCTTCTCTCTGAAGTGCTCTTCCCGTATTTTTGCATGGCTGGCTCTTTCATGATTGTATAACATATTTCCTAAACCCTCCAATCCAAAGTTGCCACCTAGTCACTGGCTACCACCCCTCCCTTTTTAAATTTTCTGCACATCACTTGCTGTCAGCTACGATCATTCTCATCTGTGTCTCTTTGTCTCTTCCACTGGAATGTCGGCGCCTCAAGAATAGGGCTTGTTAACTGCTGTGTCCCTCAGGTCTGGCAGAGTGGCCAGCCCCTGGCAGCCACTGGATGTACCCTGGGTACACTAAGGAGGGGTGGGGGCATGGTCTGCCCAGGTACAGTCTATCGTGGGTAGAAAAGTTGAACAACAATAACAAAACTAATCTGTCTGCTTTTTATTGTCACCACGTGACAGCAATTCTATATAAACAACAGTGATAAACCACTCCCACCTACCCCTTCCTTGATCTGCCATTGCAATACATATTTGTTGGACGAGTTCCCGGTTGGAATAAGTGTCTTTAACAGCCCTAGCAGCATATTGGAGTTGGTGTTGGGATTCTATGAACAATTTTAGTAGAGTGCAAATGGAAGAGATGTAAACCAAAGCCTGTTACCTAGGTCCCCGCCAGGACTTTGAATGGCGAGCTGAGCCCTTAGGTGCTGCCACTAACTCACGTTTCACTCCTCACATCAGGCCCCTCTTGCTGGCCTCTTTCTTCTGTAACTCAGGCTGCGAGAGCTTCTGGCCTGAGTCACAAGCCCTAGATGCTACTTCTTGCCCAGTATTCTAGGTCAAGACCAGGACAGACTTATGACTAGCCATGTGTCTACCTTTCTCTCTTTCTCCTTCTCTCTCCTTGCCTACAGCTCCCCTATTAAAGCTTTCATTTCTTTGACTCTAAAAGAGAGCCTAAAGGAGGTTAGGGACAGGGGAGGTGAGCAGAGGGCCTCCCTTATCTTGTTGTCAGCCAACTGCCTAGACCAAAGTGGGTTAATTATAGGAAACAGAGAGCAAAGTCATGGGGCTGGGCCCAGGCCACCTGCTGTGCCCAGTTCTGAGGGTGTAAGAGGCGCTAAGTCTCTGAGAGCAGGGAGTGGGTGAGTGGCAAAGCCTTCTCTGGCTGATGACAGCTTGGTCTCAGCCTGGCTGGCCTGCCGGCTTTAGGGCTGCCCTGAGAGTTGGCCATGGCAAAGGACCCTCTACTCTGGAGTGCCTTAGGGATACTGTTCTCAAGGTGGCAGTGACACCTGGTGGCCAGTGGTGGCCAAAGCCTCTAGGCTATTTACCTACAGAACCTCCTCCCTGTAGGCCTGCTCTCCCCTCTCTGTCACACTCACTGATCCTGGGGTCTGTCGTCTGGAATCTGAGCTGGGCCTTACATCCTGGGGCTCTGGAGAGGTGCTACTCCTGACACTCGGGGGAACCAGGGAGAGAACTGCAGGTGGACAGAGCTTTCAGGTCATGCCTGCAGAGGTGGTGTCCTAGGGCTCTTCTTCATGCGGCTAGTCTGTTTTCATTTCCTATTACATGGCTCCCTTTTTATTTTCCTGTAAAATCTTCCAGAGCCAAAGGGCTGAATTGCTAATAAAGGGATTTCGGACACCATGGGCTTTCTATTTGGCTATGGGCTAGACCCACGAGGAGTGATTCTAAGATTCAGCCTTTGGAAACATTAACACACATAATGTGTCCAGGAGGAAGATGAGGCTCCTCCCCGATCTTGAGCTGATCAGAGCACACCTCCAATGGTGCTTCCTGTCTGAGGGTCACAGCATAACAAGGACGAACTCTAACTGGACGGTGCTCAGAGGAGGGAGACCTAGAGGTTGGGGCATTTGGCAGATCTGTTCTATGAGTAAAAGTTAAAGGGGCTGTCGTGAAGCAGCAGTAGTCTCAAGGAGCCCATGACTCAGTATCTTCAGCTCTCCAACAGCTGTCATGGGGCAGAACTGGTGCCAAAGGCAAACCTACTGGAAGACGTGAGTAAAGTCTCTGATGCTAAGAGAGGAAATGGCTGCTCGGGAAAGCGGTATGTGGCTGCCACGTCACTGCTGATGTCCAAGCCACTTGTCAGGCACATTGTGAAAGGCTGGGCTGGGGGCTAGGGCTGTTGGAACAGGCAACTTTTAAAAATCTCCTTCCAGATCTAAGATGCTGTGATCCAGGCCGTGTGCTAGCCACAGACCTGGGAAAGGCAGTGATGAGTGTTCCGAATTGAAGGACTGAGGCCTGATAACCTCTGGCCTCTGCCGGGGCATTATGCAAGTCCTTTTTCACTGGCTCTCTGGTCTAAAGAGATACTCAAAAACCTTTCCAGCCAGGTCTTTCAAGCTACAAAGGGCTCATAAAGATGAAGTCTCTTGAGTACAAGGAGACCAAGATTGAGAAGGGGTTTCATTGGAGTCTAAAGGGCCATGCAGTTAAGGAGGAAACACAACTCAGATCCCAAACACGGGACTAAGAGGGCTTCGTTCAGTTTAGAAGAAGTAAATTTCAAGGAAAGGCCTTCCTGCTTCCCACAGCTGGACTGCTTTAGGGAATTTGTTCCCCTGTGAGGATAAGCTGAAAATGTGAGATTTGAGGCAGGTTCAGATAAAGTCACTAGTGACCAGGTCCCTTAACAGACTATTCAGGGAAACTGACTATTTTGGAGCTGTCTTAACTTTTAAGGGACATCTTTAATCACTTGTAGCTGACATTCTGACCTCGGGTGACCTGGCCCTCTGGGTCCCCATAGGTCTCATGGACCACGCCACAGGACATTTCTTGTGTCGTTAGGAAATCACTGATTATGGGAGGGCTCCAATCCGATGAGCTCTGCCCTTGGAGCAGCAATTCCCCTCACAAAAGGAGGAGGAGCTCATCCTTGGGTGCCTTTTATACCCTTTCAGAAGAAGGCAGTTGGGCACTGGGGACTGCAGGAGTGATCCCAGAAAGGTCCCAAGGTGCCTGAAAACACGCTGTCCCCTTTGCTCTGGCTGAACCTACAGCCTCCCGACCACATTCCTTCCCGCTGCCTCATTCCCCCTGGGGTCCTGGACCGGGGGAGTGGGGCCTGGGGAGCTGATCAGAATAGCTCTGTGGCGTGTCCGGCGAGGCGCTTGGCCTGGCCTCTTTCCTGGGGCCAGACCCTGAGACCCTTTCTCAATTTCCTGTCTCAGATATGCTGAGCAAGCACAGGCTTTCCTCCATGGTGGGGCAGCTGGACTCAGGCCAGCAGCTCTCAAGAGTTGAGTCAATGTCTTTCCTTCCTCAGCTTTCCAGCCTGCTGGGACCTCAGATAGGAGCTCCTCTCTCCCAGCTTGTCTGCTGAAAGCCACAGGATGGCAAATTAAAGGTGCCTTTGGCAAAAACCCACAAACCCTCAACCGTGGACTTGGTTTCTCGCCCAGACCCGTGATTTCCTTTCCCGTCAGCTCAAGAGCTGACATTTACTGCTTTTGAAGTGACTTTTCTGCATCTTCAGGGACCTCGCTGGGACAAGTCAGTGATACAAGTCAGAGGGCATGGCATAGCTTAGCCCAGAGTCCACACCCTACCCCGCCCACCCAACAATATCTTCTCCACTGATGCGTGAAATCCTACCATTAAAGCGTCATGCCTTTGGATTGATATTTATTATTACTCAAATAATAGTAATGATGCTCATATCATTACTTTACCTGGCACTTTATGACTTAAAAGCACAGCCATTATTTTAAGCCTCACAACCTTTACGTGAGACGGTTTGAGCTGGTATTTCTGACTCTGTTTTACATATCAGCAAAGAGAATGCCAATGATTTGTCCAAGGTCACACAGCTTATAAGCAGGAGAGCTGGATCTTCTGGTCCCCAGTTCCAAGGACGCTCTGCAGTAACCTGCACTGGGCCCTTTTGATGCGCCACCAGAGCATACAGATGGTAAGAATGGAGAGAGCTGGCCCTTGTGCTGTGTGGGGGGAACCCTCGCCCTCCTCCTCGTACAGCCCCGTGCTGAACCTCCCAACCTGGAGGCACCCGTGCTTCACCAGCTCTCTCCTACTCCCCTCTCCCTGGCTTCCCTGGTCACTAAGGCCAGTGGCCTCAGCACAGCGGGACCCGAGCCCAGTCGGCTTGGGTGGGAGCAGCAGCAGCCTCCCCTCAAAGCCTGTGCCTGCAGGACACCTCCCTGCTTTCTTGCTGGGCTCGGGACTCCACAGCTAAGGAGGGCTCATCTCTTACCGCAGACACCTAAAGACCCGAAAAGTGTATGCAGGGCTTCATGGAAGCCCAGAGCCAGAAGAGCCTGTAGAAGTCGCCTGCCTGCGACTGCATGAGCCCATCCACAGCATCTCTGACAGTTCGTCCAGGCCCTGCTTAAACACTAACGCCAGGAGGCTCACTACTACCCACACCAGCCCTTGACCTTGATCAGATTTACATTTGACTAACCTTGATCTTCTGTTCAGTCCTGGAGGCTTCCCCATTTACCACATTTAATCCTTAGACTTGGCTCATTTGGGAAACTGAGACTCAGAGATTAAGTAACTTGCCCAAAGTCCCATGAGGAAAGATGTCATTTCACACTTCTCACCATCCTGTCTGCTCCATGTACCCATTTTATTCCACTGGTGTCCACCTTAAAAAAGGTGCCCAGAACTGATGATTACAGTGCTCTCCTGTGAGGCTTAGCAGCCCAAAGAGCAGTGGACCTGTGACCTCCCCTTGCTGGGACACTGATGCACCTCCAGCGGCATCACATTTTTGGCAGCAGCATTACAAGCTGACACCCTCTGAGCCTGTCGTCTTTCACTAAGCCCAGGGTTGTTTGGGGGTTTTCCTTATGCTGCTCTAAGGCCATTTATTCTCCTTTTTTGTGTGCAGCTGGGCACAAGCATTGGACCTCACATTCTTACCTGTTTGAGTCAACTCAGCTTCCTGAGGGAAATGCTGCAGCTCAATCTGGCCCTGAGTTCCTGCTGTGGGCTGGCTACAGGCCAGACTTTGGCAGTGACGCCAGAGTGGCCAGACTTCTGTGGAATGCGGCATCCCAGGCGGCTCTTGGTGACTGGAGACAGATTCCATGGTAGCCAAACCCCATAGGGAATAGGCCCCCAGCCCCAGCAGACAGAAGGCTTGTAGGCAGGGCCAGAGAGTCTCAGCCTGGCAAGGGACAGTCCTGGGGGACTCTCCTGGCTCCCATAACCCCTGGGAAGTCTTCAGTCCACAGGCTCCAGGGGGCGGGGGCAGGAGAAGCTCCCTAGGCGCCAGACAGGGGTGGCCAAGGCACATTCCCAGGCTCCAGTGCAAAGGAGGTTTCTGGGAGCTCTTCCGCTGAAGCTTTTGGAAGGGAACTTTTGGGCTCAGTTCATCCTTGGGTGTCTTGTTTGTATATTTCTGAGGCTGAGGAGAGCCGGGACCAGGCTTCGTGGTATGACTACCCCTATCAGCTCATGCTGTGAGTTTCCCCATCAGAGCTTAATCTGTGGGATTTTTAAAGTTTTTTCCTGGACTCATAGGTTCTCAGAGTTGGAAGATAAACTGTAGTGTTCATCTAATCTATTTCATATTCAATAAAGGTATATTCCCTACTGTATCTTTGTCAGGTAATTCTCTAGCCTCTGCACGAACATACCCATCTCCCAAGACAGCCTCTTCCACTGTTTTTACTATAGGAAGTTCTTCCTGTAAGTGAAAGTCTACCTGTTGGAGCTTTTGCCCACTGGCCCTTCTTCTAACCTTGTGCCCTATGGTCTTCCATAACCGTCTCTGAAGATAACAGTTCTCTGGGAGGAGAGCATCTTAAGCTGCTCTTGATCAATGTCTGAGGTGAATCATTGGCAGCTGTCAATGGTACAAAGTGAGGCCCTGGGGGAGGGGACTGGCAAGTGCCCCTAGCGGCTGCACAAACTGTATGAGGGGGTATTCCATTATGAGAGTGAGACCTAAGAAGCAACAAAGCTTCAGAGGAAAAGGCCCCGTCAGCATCACCATTACCGTCATCTGTCGTATCTTTTGTAGCACCTGCCAGGAACAGGTACTTATAGATATCTCTCGATAGATGTCTCAATAGATAGATAGGTAGGTAGGTAAGTAGGTAGATAAATAGGTAACCTCACTTTATATCATAGAAACCATTTGAAGAAAGGCAGGTGCAGGAGGGAAAATGACTTGCCTGATGTCACAAAGCTAGGAAGTGGGAGATTGAGGTTTAACCCACCGTCTTCCTAACCCCAAAGCCCAAAGTCCTCAGTCACTCTGCTGCCCAATCTTAAAGACTTACTATTGGAGACCCAACAGCAGTGTGTGTGTGTGTGTGTGTGTGTGTGTGTGTGTGTTGGGTGGGGTTGACACCCAGCTTGGGTAAAAAGGCAGCCCTGGTATCCTGTGCGCCCATTACCAAACACCATCCTGCAGACTTCTCTTCCAGTTGGCAGCCAGGCCAAGAGAAGGTAGAGCTCACAATGGGAAAGAACTCTTGGGACTGAAGTATCCCTACCATGACTGGATTACTCAGGCTTGATGTAAGAAAAGGAAACAATTTCTGCTTCTTCGAGACTTGTTTTGACTTTCCCTTCTGCACCTAATATGCAGGCACACGGAGCAGGCCTCATGTTTAATTCGCTAACCTGAGCATTTTCAGAGCTGCTAATCAGAGTTGATATCCAATACAGTGTGGTTTAACATCTGTGGTTTAACGTTTTTCTCATAAAAGACTTCTACTCTACTCCGTTTTGGACTTCACTGTTGTTGCATGGTCATTTATCTAATAAGCATTTATTAAGGACCTCTTACGTGCTCAGTCCTGTGCTTGATGACATTGGTAAAATGGCGATAGTCTTAAATTTTCCAAAATACTCCCAATTTTAAGTATTTTTACCTTTTTAATAAATAGTTACCATATCAGACCATATATCCCTATTTTTCTTTGGAAAGAAACAGGCACTGTAATTGTTAGGAATTCATGAGAAGATGAAGACTCATAGCCCATGCCCTCAAGGATCTGGCAGCCTCCCTAGCAGCAGCATCCCAGTCTTCAGGATAACAAGACAGTCTATTAAGTGCTGTTGTAGGATTTCAGAGAGGAGATCAGAATTGAAAGGGGCAGTCAGAGGAGAGATTTCATGGATGAGGTAGAATTTGACTTAGACCTCCAGGATATGTTGGGTTGGATTGGTAGAAAAGGAGAAAAGGTATTTCTGGAGAGTATTTAGCATAAACATTGGAGTGGCCTAAGTTTAGAACATGAGGGAGGTAAGTTTAGAACATGAGGGAGAGAGGCTAGAAGGGCCAGTCCAGCCATGCTGAAGCAAGTTTCTGGTGTCAGCCTGAAGAATGTGGACGTCATCCTGTGGGCAATGGGAAGAGAAGGTCAAACTGCCTGGGCTCACATGCCAGTTGCCTCAGTATGACCCTGGGCAAATTACCTGCCTTAGTTGGCCCTCAGTTTCCTTATCTAAAAATTAGGGATGTTGATACCTCGTAGAGCTGTTGTGAGGTTTAAGGGAAATACTGCATAAAATTGTCCATCATGTTACCCAGCTATGTAGTGTTAGCTATAAATTATTTAGAGCAGTAAACTGATACAATTAGAGAAGGGGTTTAAGAGGATAATAGGTATCCAGAACATCGATTGGAGAAGAGACTAAAGATTTGAGAGACTATTCTAGTAGTCTAAACAGGAAATGATACAGGCCTGACCAGAGTTGGTCAAGAGGAGATGGTGAATCTTAGATGCCAAGAAGGAAGAACTGACTGGATGGTGTGGGCCCTAGCTGGCTTATTGGGTGTGGGTGTTTCATTGCCGGGGTTCAGACCCACCTCATGGATCCCATGAAAGTCCCTGGAAGAAAGGAAAGGAAGTGTAGGTGTTCTTGCTGTGATCTGTGAGAGGTCGGGATTGTACATAGAATGGGCACCCTCTGATGCAGTGGCACCAGGACATTTCAAAGGCCCCCTGCCTCCTATCTGAGATCCTGTTAGTAGAACTGTGACAGCAGTGCTGTCATTAACAGACCATAATACTGGAGAGGGTAGCGCTTCTGCTCTCCCAGTAGTGGAGCTGAAAACGGGCCTGAAGGCCAGATCGGAGGCCCATGGGAATGGGGAACAGTTTTAATGTGGGAGTAGGGCTGGGGGGCCTGTCATAAGGGAGAGGAGCAGTGAAAGAGGAAGTGGGGTGTGCTGAAGACACACTGAGCCTCTCACAGCCTTGCCTCCGAATCTCCCTCCTTTTTTTTTTTTTGCGGTACGCAGGCCTCTCAGCGTTGTGGCCTCTCCCGTCGCGGAGCACAGGCTCCGGACGCGCAGGCTCAGTGGCCATGGCTCATGGGCCCAGCCGCTCCGCGGCATGTAGGATCTTCCCGGGCCAGGACACGAACCCGTGTCCCCTGCATCGGCAGGCGGACTCTCAACCACCGCGCCACCAGGGAAGCCCCCGAATCTCCCTCTTTGGCATCACCATCTGCACACTCGGCAGCCCCCAGGCTTCATGGAGCGTTTCCCCCTTGCCAAATTCAAGCCCCAAATGCTCACTGCCTTTGGTACAAGTGTTAGACAAACTGAAGTCACATGCATCTTTGATCCCGTTGGGGCATAATCAGAATCACAGCTGGGAGGAGAGGAAGCCTGGGAGGAGAGCCATGTTGTTGGGTAAAATGTAATTATGCTGTTAGAGAGGGAAAAACAGCTTGGCCTTGAGCACTTTTACAAACATTAACATCTTACTCCTTCCCTCTGGTTAAGGAGGGTCCTGGGACACAAAAGACTGCCCCCTCCTTCAAGTTCCTCCCTGTGGGAGTTCCAGCCCAGCCCAAAGAGTGGCTCTGACCCCTAGGTCGGCCCCAGAGCTGATCCCACCCCAGAGTTAACTCCACAGGAGAAGTGAGCCAAGTCTAGGCTAGCCACCTGGTGCAGCCCCCGCTGGCACTCCAGCCACTCTCGAGAGTTTGGTGTTGATCCTTCCTCAGGAAGCTGGGCCTGTGAGTGCCAGGGGAGCTGGGCCTTGGGCAGCCCCCAGAGAAGAAAGCAGATGCTGTTGGAAGTCTCAAAGCTTCTAGAAAGAGTGTCTACAAGGGAGTGAAATGAAAAGAGGGTAAGGAGGTGTCAGACACTCCTGTCAGAGTGGTTCTAAGCCCCAGGCTGCGTACACTTGGGCCCCGGCAATAACCCAGAGGCTGAGAGTCCCTTTGAGGCGTTTCCGGAACAGCAGAAGCCCCTGGGCCAGTTCCCGCTGGATCCCACCGGATCCCTCTGCAGCCTTGCCACAGAGCCACAGGGTTTCTCTTTGGAATCTGCTTGGAGTTTTGTTTGTATCTCTTTTGCATTTTTGTCTTCCAGAGTGGAACACTTAAGGATCCGGACTCGAGCAAGACCCCACCTCAGCGGCCAGCCCCCCAAGGTTGTTTACAGTATATTCTCGACTGTAATGGCATTGCAGTAGGGCCAAAACAAGTCCAAGCTTCTTAAAGCGATTGGTAGTTAAGTTTTCAAAGCAGAAATTTTAAGCCAAAAACAAACAAGGAAAGAAAGGAAAGCGGGGAGGGGAGCAACAGACCCTCCCATTGGTGCCATTTCTGCGTTTTTTCAAGGCTGACTGGACTGTGTTTTTCCTATGCAGTGTCAGTGCCTCTGTCTGGTTGTTTACCTGTTCCTGTTCGTGCTTGTAATGCTCACTTATGTTTCTCTGTATACCTTGTGATTCCAGGGCTGTTTGTCAACAGTGTACAAAAGAATTGTGCCTCTCCCAAGTTCAGTGTGACTAGCTTCTGGGTGGTTTGATAGTATATTTTAATTACATAATGTGGGGTGAAATAGGACTGGGTGGGGGGGTGGACAGGGGAGAAACAAAGACCACAAAAATAAAACCCAACTCCCCTCCTTCTCCCCCCAGACTCAGATAAACTGCCCCCCACCCCCTGCTTACCTCTGTGAGTGTGCTTGGGATCTTCAATGAACTGTGCTTTTTGCTTCCTTTCTGCATGACTAGGGTAAATAGATAGAAGTTTAAGAGATTTTCGAGGTCTTATTTCCGTAGCTTCATCCGTTGAATCTGAAGGCATCCATCTTTTTCTCCATTTGCTAAAGTTTGGTGCATTTGAGTTTATGTGAATAAGCTGGCCGTGCCTGTAGAGCTCTTGTGTTTTCAGTGATGACGTGAAATATAAAGAATAAGCTATTTCCAGGAGCGTGTTCTGTATTTGACATCCCAGTATACCCTTCGTTTTATTATTAACTAATTAGCTATGAGATTAGACAAAAAAAAAAAAATGGGGCCGCTGATGTGCAATATCAAAGTGAACTTGTGAGTATTTTCCCTGTGTTCATCTTAGTCCCTGTAAGTTGTTTCTACTTTGCCGTTTCTGAATTGGCCATCTGTGCGCTTCTGTGGAACTGAGGCTGCTTCGTTTTCCCCAAAGCTTACTGTGTACAGAGATAATTCTTTAGCAATTTGGGACATAGAAGGCAGGGAGCTACTGAGAAGTCTGGGAAGGATTCAACCATTCTTCTCTTGGCCTCTCCTGAGGCATCACGACATGGGAGCGAATCGAAACTGTGCCGTTTCCCTCGAGTGGGTACACTGCCTCCAGAGCTCTGAGGTGGGCACCTGCTTTCGCTGTCAGCTGTTCCAAAAGCCCTCCAGAGTCCAGAGAATGAAGAGCTTTATCTTTCCTGAGAGGGACTGTCTCAGATTTTAGCTTGTGTGTTTGGGGCCGTGGTTCCACAGCGGTGGCTCTTAAAGAGCCCTCACCCGTTTGTCCTCTTTCCTCCGCCGTGCAGCTCCTGGGCAGGGATGAGGCAGTTACTAGACCAGGCCTCGGGTCAGTGCCTCATCTTGCCATGTCCTGGCCAGACCAGGATCGGGCATCAAGTGGCCTCCCCTAGCACCATGGGCTGTGGGAGTTCACGCCAGCAGTTTGCCTTTTAGAAGAAGTGCTTCTAGCTCTACTTTTGCATTCCCTCTCACTTCTGTACTGACATGTCACCTTTCTGGATTGCCAGGTTTGAGGAATAACTGGTGTTGGTGGTGTGTAACATGATTTCTGTGTCAAGGGGCACGTGCCCTGGTTTCTGTCTTGATTGCTAGCGAATTCTGAGCTACAGGGAAATGCACTGAGTGTGAATGTTCTTGTCCGCGATTCCTCCCTTAGACGATGTAGATGCCGATGGTAGTCGATCTGTTGTAAATATATACATATATATGCAGTTAAGCACTTCCAGGTGGGTTGCATAAGAATCAGGTCCTTAAATACCTCCCAATCTGATGAAATGATAGAAAGGAATAAAGAAACATTTCCCAGAATGGAGGAATACATTTTATTTTTTTAATTTATTTTTGTCCAAGCAGTGAGCTGACGGTGGTGTTGCTTCTTTGCATGTGATCCGTGTGAACATTCAGGTGCTTTTCATGTGACATTTGTGAGCCACAAATACGAAGTTGCCGTTTGAATTTAGTCAGGCTCCAGGGTGGTGGTGTCAGCCACGGTCTATCAGGTGAGGGAGAAAGGGACTAGGGCTCCCTCCCAGGGCCAAACACAAGCAGACAGCACACCCTGACTGTCCTGTGCCCTCAGGCAGCATGCTGAGGACAACTCTGTGGCCTGGGGCATCCGTGTCACAGTATAGGATTGCCGTTCAGGTGTTTTGTACCCATTTCTTTTCTGATGTTGTCGCCTTTTTTTGTACCAATCCAGCGGGGAGACCCTCAGCCAATGCTGGAAGTGTGATTGAAGTACCTCTCTTTTGTGACTCCTGTACAGCTTAATGTGCAATAAAGGAAAAGTTATATCTGTCTTCAGTGTTAAGTTGTAAAGTTTCTGGCTATTCAAGCATCTCTGTGCAATTGGGAAAGCACTCAGGTTTCTGCTACAAGAGGCTGAGCTATCAACCTGCAGTACTTTACAAGAAAATGCTGATACAAATGATGTCAAACTTTGGAAGAGGCAAAAACTGGTTAATATGAAATGCGCTGCTAATCTACCATCTTCACTAGTTTTCTGATTTGAACTTAGAACTTCTTCAACATGCAAAATTTCATTCATTTACTTATTTACTTATTTATGTGCAACTCACCCTGGTATTAATTGGTCATTGATGGTAAAGTGGAGTCCATGCCGTGTAGAGGGGAAACTGGCTTACAATCATGGATGTACTGTGGTATAGACATACAGTTCTGCCTCTCCAGAGGGTACAGGTGTCCTGGTGTTTCTAGAAAACTAAGTTACAGTACAACTCTTAGCTGTCGTTGAGTTTCTGTAAGCCAGCTCCTTCCAGTGGGCACGTGAACGTGGACTCTGGGATCGAGACTGAGAAATGAGATCTCCAGGTCACCACATGGTTTTCTGTCTCATGTTGGGAGAAGGGGATCCTGGTCCTTTTGGGGGGGCCTCTTCTTTGCCAAATGGTGCTCACAACATCTCCAGGGAGAGAATGGGACTTGGATTTCTGGAGAATTTCACCACATACACCTGGGAGGGACTGGAGCCCCTGAGGATGGTACTAAGAGGCAACTGGACACGAAAGGTCCTAGTCATGGGCATGACTTAGTGCTGAAAGGAAGCCCTGCTGGGGGTACGGCAATCAGACATGCAGGCGTGGAGCAGGACAGTCTAAGGCCGACTCCAAAATAACAATGTGGAACTTGAGACCTCCTAGCACACCGTGGGCCAGGTTGGCCTGTACCTGAGGAACCTCTGGGGGAGAGGGGTGGTCCCTGTGGTCTGGGGGCCTTCCGTAAGAGATCTCACCTCTGATGGGGGCCGCTCATCCCATGGCTTCTTCCCCATGCTCCGACTTCTGTTGTGACTGAGCCGCTGTGAGTGTGAGGAGGAGCGTGTAGCGGCGACGTCTGAGGGTAACCGGGGGCCTGCTCTGGAGCCCTTCAGAGCCTCGGATGGCTTCTTGTCATAGAGCTTATCCTTTGGTAATTAAATAGCCACACCCTTTGGGACATAGATTCTAATAAGGAAACCCTCTGATATGGGTAAATTATGAAGTTTTTCTTGTACTGAACCTAGGGGGCCCTGGGCAACCCCAAGGAATGCCACCCCCAGGCAAGGTGCTACGTCCACGCCGGCTCCCCCCTGGACCGTCGCTGCCACCTTCCTCTTCTTCCTCCTCCTCCTCTTCTTCCTCCTCGGGCGGCCCCACCACCCACGGAGATGCACCCTCCAGCGGCAGCTCCCTGGCAGAGGTCCAGCCACCCCCGGCTGCTCCACCACAGAAGCCCCAGCCTCACCCACAGCTCAAGTAAGAGACGACTCAGCAGCTCCTCCCTCCCCTCTTCCTGCCCCTCCTCTCAGGCCTTGGGCTCCAGAGCTGCTAGGAAGCACCTTCAATCAGACCTCCTCCTAAAGATATTTTTGTGGGGTTTTTCGGGGGTTGGGTTTTGGTGGTTTTTTTTGTGGGGGGCATGGTTGGGTTGATTGGGGAGGGCAAGAAAGAGGGAAGTGAAAGTCTTAAGGTCTAGCTAGAAGCTCAAACCCTCCCCTTTCTTCCTGGGGAGTGGCAATAAAGCAGTTACTACCCCCTCTCCCATTCTTATGTGAGCTTTGGGTTTGGGTTTTTTTTTTTTTTAATCCTCCCTCCCACTCTTTTTTCCATTCCTTTTCTCTGTGTGTATATGTGTCTTTCTCTTTCTAAAAAAAAAAAAAAAAAAAAAATTTTAATTCTCTTTTCTGCCTCTGACTCACAGTTTAGGGTGTGCCAATCAGCAAGGCTGCCCAGAAGGAAAAGGGGGAAGTAGTTAAATCCATTTCAGCTTTTTACCTTCAGCTTTGTCAGAAGGAGGTTGGTTTCTGGTGTGGTCATCAGAGGAGAGGCCCATATACAGACCCTGAGGAACTCCATCCTCTTGGGTTCGCTCATTCCCAACAGTAACCCTAGAAACCCCTGTCACACTATCCTACTTCAGAGGACAGAACTGAGGGCCCCTAGAAAACAGTATAGCTGCATTTGGTAGGGACAGCACCTGGGTGCTCAGCTCCACCCTCCCCCAGAACCAGAGACGGCTCTCTTCAAGGTCCCCAACCACAGACCTCTGTCATGACTGTCAGCACAGACAGCCACAGCCCGGGGGATCGGAAGCGTTCCGTGAGTGCATCTCAGTAAAGAGATGAAACTCTCAGGGACGGAGAACAGGGAGCTGTCGAGTTTGGGGCTCAGATGAGCCACTCAGAGATCATCTCTAGTCACTGCACAGATGAGAAAACACTGCTGAGAGAGATCTGATGTTGTCAAAACCCTTCTACTAGTTAGCAGCAGAGCCAGGATGAGGGCTCAGGTGGTCCGGATGACCACTTCCATTGGGTCTTCCAGTCCTGTATGATGGGAGGGCCATCCCCCGGCCTTGCTCTGCAGCTCTGGCCGAGGGTACATTTCATGTCTCGCCTGCCTCACACCTTCCCCTCAACCCCGTCGTTTTCTGCAGCTGACTTTTTAATCTCGCCTACCTTCTCTTGAGCCAACTCTGGCCCCAGTCTGAGGGCAGATCTGTGGGCTGTCACCGCCTTTGGGCTGAAGCTGTTGAATCGAGCCAGCCTCTGATGACAAGCGGGAGGCTTGTACCTGTGCCCCCGGCCTGTGCATGCAGAGGAGTTGCCGCTCCCAGAGGCCAGCATGTTGGGGCTCATCCCAGGCAGGCCCAGTGAAAGGCAGGGCACCTGTTCAGCCACTGCGGGAGAAGAGACAGGCTCATGCCCCTGCAGAAGGGAGTTTCTGGGGCTGTGTCCGAGTTCAGGGGAGGGCTGGGAGCGCTGAGATTCTGGGAGAGGAGTTCTGGAGCCAGGAACCAGCAGGAAGGAGACAAGCAGAAGTCAAGAAGGAGAGAAGACGGCCATGGAGACGCCAGACCACGTGTCCTCTCCTGCAGTGTTGGGCCTGGCCTCCCCTCCACCTTCTTGCCTTCACAGTTTTTCTCTCTGACTCACTAGTGTCTCAAGGGAAAAATTGGTCCCTAAAATGTGTGCAGTTTGGTTTTTTCATTAGAAAACTACCCAGTAACCTTGTGTAGGCCTGATGTGTATCTCTGTTGCCCCAGACACCCTGAAACTCACACACCTCATATTAGGCTCCTCTGAGGAAGGCTGCAAGGGCGATTACACCCATTGTAAGGACGGTAAATGGAGTTGTTAGAGTTCGTGCCAAGTCAAAAGGTTCTTCTGGAATCAGAGAAAAAAGCAAAAAAGAAAGAGCTGAAAAGGCCTAGCGATCATTTTACCAGACATCTACATAACACAATTAAGAAACCAAACAAGAAACCGAGTCTCAGAGAGGCACGTGGCTTCCTAAGGTCAAGAGTGAGTGAGAGGCGGGACCAAGGCTTTGACCCAGGTCTTCCGATGCTGGCTCCACTACTGGACAGTTGATGAGAAAGAGAGCACAAGAGTCCACTGGCCCCTGGTTGCTACGTTTCATCCAAGGGGAAGGGTGTGAGATTCCTGGATTAGTTCTTGCCAAGTTGGGGCCCTGAAATTTAGCCTGTGGGCCCTTTAGCATTAAGTGAAAGGAAGAGCCTTGAGCCACCCCTTCTTCCTCTTTCCCTTCTCCTTCTTCTCTTCTCTCTTTCCCCCTTCTCCCTCTCTCCCACGCTGCCTCCATCCTTTCCTGTTTGAGCAGCACTGCAGGTAAAGAAAAGAGCACAGAGACCTCCCAGGGGCCTGCTAGCATGCCCCATGCTGGCTTTCTCCTCTGCCACCCAGTCTCCCTGGGGTGGGAGTGGGCGTTCCGGTCGTGTATCCTCGTGTCACCGTCCTTCGCTGCCTCACTGGGAACACCACCCTCTCACATTCTCTCTGGTTTTTATCTTCAAGCAAGTCGCAGTCCCTGACAAATGCCTTCAGCTTCTCTGAGTCCTCCTTCTTCCGGTCTTCAGCCAATGAGGATGAAGCCAAGGCAGAGACCATCCGGAGCTTGAGGAAGTCCTTTGCCAGCCTCTTTTCAGATTAGCTCTCCAGACACACAGGGGCACCCAGCCCAACCGGGAAAGGAATCCAAGACATTTGCCGACAACAGTCAGCCACACTTGGTGGTGATGTCCCATGACCTTAACGTGTGTGGCCCCCTCCTCTGCTCTGTTGCGCTCAGTGATGTGCTGCAGCTGAGAAAGGACCAGGTGAAGGTCTCAGAGCAGGTGCCTACCCAGTGAGGGGCACCTGACGTCAGAGAGGATAGAGCTGCTTCCCTGTAGTCGTGAGAGCTTCCTCTGAGATCCTCGTTCGCTGTGACTTTAGTGGCCTTATTGTGATAGCACCATCATGTCTTATTCTTCCTTTGAAACCAGGATTCCCTTCACTGAGGACACCTGGTTGCTTAACCGAGCTCAGATGCAGTGCTAAGCATGCCCCCCTGTAGTCAGTGCTACCTGTTTGGGGAGAATATACTTACCCCAGAATAACTCTCAGCTCTAAGTGTTAGGGACTCACCCACACCTGGATCCCTTGTCACACCTGTTTAGCTGTTGAAAACACACCTGCCCAGCACACAAGATTCCTCGATTGCTATGGTAGTGAAGCACCTGTAGTCTGCTGACCAGAGAGATCAAGAACCTACAGTCCCCCTGCCACCTCCGGCGTTGTTCTCCTGTGTGGGGTGCAGTGATCTTGAGCTTCTCCAAAACTGTGCTGTAGAGAATGCATGCCAGTATGCCAAGTTTTGTGTTCCTCTCCAAATAAATGTTAAGACCTTTGGTGTAATAAAAGCAGCAGCATTAACCAGCATTTGATTCAGCCGTGAGGTCTCCCCGAGACCCCCCTTTTGACTGAGAGAGTGTACGTGAGGCACGTGCGTGTGTGTGCGCGTGAGTATAGGGAAGAGAAAAACCCAGGAGGGTGAAGCTGTTTGTGTTGGTGTGTGTGTGACTGTCTTTGCAACGGTTGAGAATACGGCTGTCCTTTAGATGCCCCCCAGGCTGCGCTTCCTGACACCTCCCCAGTAACTCAGCAGTTCTACCAGTTGTACTGAATGTGGAGCCTTTCTAATAAGCATAGCATCTTGGCTTCCGTAGTGGCCCAGTTGGAGCTACTTGTCTGGCCCATCAGTCTCCTCGGCTAAAACCCACACGGAGGTGCCCATGAGGCAGGATGGGCCTGCTCTCGTGAGTGGGGTCCGCCAATCTCCCGGCATCCTGAAGGAGTCTGTGATAGAGGGCGGGTTTCGAGGGGTTTCACTGTGGCTTCTTGGTGACTCTTGGGACTCAGGAGTATGTTCCCCAAAAGCCACAAATGCTGTGAGAATGCATACCACATCTGCATTGATATTAACATCTTATCTAAATAATTTCCTACACGTGTTCCCATCCTACTAACAACTCGACAAAATAACACCCATCCTAATGCCGCTGTCTTGCTAACGCCTCACGAGTAGTAGGTGCTGAGAAGTCAGAGAATGAAGTTCTCGTTCTCTGGTGCCAGGGTCTCCTTTCTAACTCAGCCCATGCTTCCAGGGTTTGAGGATGTAGACTTGTGCCTTCTTCCTACGCTTAGAAAACAGCAAGTAGAACCTCCATTGAGTGACACCTGGTGGGGGCAGCCCTTATCCCACCACAGTGCACGTAACTAGGGAACAAACAACTAACAAAACAAAAGTGGGGCAGGCAGGTAACACCTGTGCTCAAGGGAATTGATCTCTATGGTTCCTTCCATTTCCAACCAAGAGTCTACCACTTGTAGTCACTTCTATCCCCCAGTTCCAAGTATGTTTTAATAAGATGAATTCATTTCACCTAAAAGCATTTATTGAGCATTTAACACGAGCATAAACATTGTGATGGATTCAAGGAAGTATTTACTAATATTTCCATAGTGCATGCTAAGTTCCAGGCACAATCCTAAGTGATCCATATATATGAGTTCATTTATTCCTCGCAACAACCCTACATTATAGGCACTATTATTGTCTTTTGATTATTTTACAAATGAGGAAATGGAAGCAAATCAAGAGTCAATAACTTGCCCAAGGTCACCCAACTGGTATGTGGTGGAGCTGGGATTTGAACCCAAGCAGCGGAGCCCCATGGCCTTGCCTACTTTGCTATATTACTTTTACTTAATCTAGCAGAGGCAGCAAGACAATTTTATTAAACTGTACATAATGTGATAACAAAATTAGAGATGTACACCAAAATTCTTCACATCCATACGCACCTCCTTCCTTCGCCTTTTCTCTATCCCTTGGCCCCAGGGAAATGAGGGGTGGGAGAACGTTAGGGTACTTGTTACCAGTGTTGACCCCTTGTCCTAGAACTATGAGTAACATACACAGTGTATCTTATTCTGATCCAATATAACTCTGGTTCTTGAAAAATTACTCATTCTTCCACACGTGACGTCAGACCAAAAGCCACAAGTGGCTTATTTAGAAAATGAGTCAGCCTGGAACTGCTGGGGTGTCAAAAGGGGGAGGCAGCTTCCTAGTCCAAAGGACACATGGATTCTATCCAACCCTTAGTAATGGGGTGGAGCCAGAGGTGGGGGAGTTCCATTCAGAAACAGCACTCTTGGTATATAAAAAGATGGCCCCAGAGACTGGGAAATTTGCTACTCCCAACAATCAATAAATAGCTGCTGAATACCATGATAAAAAATTTTCTAAAGCTGGGATCTCCAAAGGTTGGAGAGAGTCCTCTATAGATCTTGAAACCTTTGGTCTGTCAGCCACTTCTGACCACTGTGCAACCATCACTGCAGCTGATGGGGATTCCCTACCCACATCCTCACCCCAGATGAATAGAGATAGACACTTTATCCCTGCCATCATCAAATCCGCATCTCCTTGGGTCAAAATGAATTCAGTTTGCTTATCATGTATCTGTTCATAACTCTTTATTGTATACTTACTAAGCTCAGTAAATTCTTGGGGACGAATATAAAAATGAATTAAGCAAGGATTCTGACCTCACAAAGTTTACAGCCAGTAGGGGAGGTAGCATATAAACAGATTTAAAGTAGAAAGCGCCGAGTGTCATAAGGCAAATGCAGTCAAAATGCTAGTTTGGAAAGATGTGAAGCTTGATAGGATTGGTGAGGATGTGAGAAACAGAACTCGTACACATTGCAAGTGGGAACGTTTGTCAGTACTGGCATTTCAGTGGACAATTGGGCAGTACCTAATACACATACCCTATGCCTCAGCAATTCCATTTCTAGACATTCATTCTGGAGAATCTCTTGTACAAGCACTCAAGGAGGCAACTAAAAGAATGTTAGTCACAGCATTGTTAGTGAAACATGGAAACAACCACTGTCTCTCGTGGAGGAATTAAAACATAAATTGGTTTATTCATACATTGGAGTACTACATAAGAGTTAAAGAAATAAGCAAAAACATTTGAGGAATTCAGATAAGATATGGAAGTTAAAATGGAAAAGATAAGCCAAGTAAGTGTAAAATGGACAACAGCCGTACCTGTGGTTGGAGGGGAGCATCCTTCTAGCTGGGCGGTCAGAGAAGGTGGCATCCAGCGGGGAGCGGGGAGCAGCCCACAGGATCGGGAGGCCTGCCAGCTTCAGGGAATGGGGTGAGTGCACAGAATTCAGTCACTGAATTTTTCAGCTGGAAGTTTCATCTAGTTCTATCCTCTTCATTTTACAGATGAGAAAACCGAGATCACTCAAGGAGCTTGCCAAGGTCAGGAAGGAAGTTAGTAATAGAAGCAAATGAGGATTAGCCCCAGGTGTCTGATGGGCAGGCCTTTCGGGACACTGTCCTTGGTGAGATAAGTGAATGGCTTTCATTTCCAGGGGCCCCCAGGGAGGGCGGAGCTCATGGGAACATTTCCCAGAGGCTGGGAAGAAATGGGAGAGTCAGTGTTGGGCAGCAGAAGGAGTTCTCAGTTTAAATGCCTGCTTTGCTAATTGTTAGCTAATTGACTTTGATTATAAGTTCTTTAGCTTTTCTGTGTCTCATGACACAGAATGAGAACAATACTATCTTTCTGAGGAGGTTAAGAGTTAAATTAACTAATTCACCTAAAGTCTGTTTCTAACAGTGGTTGGCATGTGAGAGGATCACAAGATATCCCCTCCGTCTCAAAAAGACAACAGCAGTGTAAGCTCCAAACCCCCTTGGCCGGGACTCCTCTGAGAGCGAGAGCGGCTACACAAATGCCAATCATGCCTTTCTTTCTCTCCGGTAACCAGGTGGGCCTCAAGGGCAATTTCAACCCATCTGATTCCTTTTCCTAGGGCTATGGCTCTTTCAGGTTGAGTTGGTTAAACTGAGTTGAGGGTAGACACCTGGGGAGGCAATTGCTGCTGCCTAAACATCCTACTAGCAATGAACATAAACACACACACGCACACACACGCCAAAAACCACTGCAGCTACAGAAATGATGACACAAACCCCATATGACTCTAACGGACTAATTTTTAAACACTCGTACCATATGATCATTCCTACGGTGCTGTGGTTTCCTTCAACCAACTCCTTTGGGAGGCTAAACATTTATTCCAGCAAACCTGCTGCTTATGTTCAGAAAATAATTGCCCTCAGATCTGTAGCCCTCAAATTTGAATTTCTATAACTCTTGGAAGATCAAGAAGAGTTCTTTACCTTGGGATCTAGAAATTCCCATGCAAACTGTTCTGTGCATTGTGCATTTTGGCAGGTCCTCAACACACACACACACAGAAGATTAAGAATCATTGCTTTAGAGAGTGAATTTTGATTTTTAAAAAACACTTAAAATTCTTTTGGAGTCAGCTCTAATGATTAAGCTAGATAATATGTAAGGTTCAAAACACAGTGTGACTATAAATTAATGAGATAATTTTGTGTGGCTTGTAAGCTGGTTCTGAAGGAAATTAATCCCAGAAAAGGAGTCTCATATGTTCTGAGTAGTTTCTCTTTGAAATAAATGTCAAGCCCCATCAAGATTATTGATTCTGAAAGAGAGAAGATACATTTCAACAGGCAAATCCTGTTGTTTGTTTAAAATAATTTTCTTACTGTCTAATTCTCAAGTCACAGACTGCACTCAGAATAATGTTCTCCTTTTCAAATAATTGTCATCATTCCCCCTTACATTTGTGTAGTATTTTACGGTTTATATAGCACCTCATAATTTAAAGGCACTTTCCAGTTTATAAAGCACTGATTCATCTCTCAATTAGTCGGATTCTGACAATAGCCCCCTGAGCCTAACTAACCCTCATTATAAGTGACTTCTGAGTGTCTGAGCTTTGGGCTCTTGCTTGAATAGTACTCTTCTTCCTACAAATCTCCTTGGACTTCAAAGCCTGTTGGTTGTAAACATGTGGGAAAATAATGCAATTCTTCATTCCCTCTGGTAGACCCTCCTCTTATTCAACACCCTCTCACGGTCTGAGAACTTGCTTTCCATCTTGGCTATTGATAGAGTCACACACACACACAAACACGCACACACACACACGCATATGTGTGCTTGTCCACTGGTCTGTATTTTCAGGAGTCTTTTCTTCTCTTGTTTCATGGTCTGTACTCCCCAGCATGTCACTTTGTCAGGGAAATACTGGAGAGACAGGGCAGGCGGGAACACCAGAGAGCTGTTTCAGGGACCCCAACCCACATGTAAACAAATGCTCCCCAGGGCACACCAACTCCCTGGGCATTTTCATCCTCCTGCATATGCACACACATCTCTTTTGATAAGAATTCCCACCCTTCAGCTAACTCCTCTAGGCAGCTCACAGCAGAAAGCCACAGCCATCCCAGTGGATCAGGTTAAGTGGCAGCCTAACCAACCCTAGTTGCTCTAGATCCAGTTCTTGGGGAAGAGAAATTAGCCCTATCAGATTACTGATGGGACAACCAGGTTTGGACCTCTTGGATCCATTCTGGAGCCCGTCAGTAGTGATAGAGAATTGCAAGAGTAGGCCCCGAGGATCCCTGTGGGCCGCTCAGACAAGCCAGACCTGTCAACACTCTGAAGACCCTCAAACCATCCCAGAGGCCTGAGTGGCTTGGCAAGTGAATGACATTTGGGCTGCTTATTTGTCTGTGGAGTCTCACCGGGCTAATACAATACAACATTTGGGATCTAAAGATACTTTTAATTTGAATATTTGATACCAAAACAGTGAATGTCTCGATATAATATTACTAGGAAGAGGTCAGTAGATTATTTCTTCTTAAAGACTTCTTATTCCTTTATTCTGTCCCCACAGCAATTATTCCGGATTAGGGCGTTTATGCACACCTTATTGTGACAGCTCCCTAATTGGGCTTCCTAGCTTCAGTCTCTTGCCCATTTCTGCCAATTTTCTTTTTAAAAATCTCTGATCATCAAAAATCTTTCAGTGGATCTCCAGGCTTAGGGAGTAGAGCCCAAACTTTTTACCTTGGTATTTAAGGCCCCCTAGAGCCTAGCCTCACTTTACCAGGGAGGCAGTATGTCTAATGGTTAGGTATTTGGGCTTTGGGGTCAGACAAACCTGGTTCTACTGCTTGTTAGCTGTGACCTTGGGCAAATGACTATATACTTCTCTAAACCTTAGTTTCCTTACTAGCAACTATTGTAATTGTAATACTTCATACGTTTGTTGTGAGAATTAAATGAGAGAATGCATGGAAAGTGCTGTGTGCAGGTACCTCAAATATATACAGAAGATCCTAATAAATTTTGTTTATCATCATTACTTTCCAACCTTAACTTTCCCTATTTAGTTGCAGCTAAGCCACCGTGAAATTCACTGTCCTTGCTTGTTTTCTTGCTCCACACGTATGCTCACTTTATCATTTTCAGCTGTCCTCAGTCCCTTAAAAATTCCTCCTTAAATTCATTACCCATTCAAATTATGCATAACCTTCAAGGCCCTGCTGAAATATCACCTAGTTCTTGAAGCACTTTCTGCCCATCTTGGTAGTCCCCCATGATTTCTCTTTCTCCTCTAAACTCTTACATAAATTTTTTGCAAGTTCACACAATTCTATTAAAATGTGTATGTCTATTTTGTCTGTTTGTTCTTTTTCTAATCCTGAACTCTTGTTGATGACTTTTATATTGAATTACTTTCTTCAGCTTTTTTTCCTACCGCAGTCCATGTTTTGGGCTATTCTGAACCCCCCATTTTTTTCCCCAACACTTTATTATGAAAAACTTTATAACTACACAGAAAGTTGAATTAACTGGCAGTAAACATCCATATACTCACTACCTATATTCTACAATTAACATTGTATTATGCTTGCTTTATCCCATATCTATCCATCCCTCTACGCATTCAACAATGCATGAGATTCAAAAAACTCTTATGTTTTTAGTGCATTTCACAGTAAGTAGCAGACATCAGTGCACTTCACAAATCATGATACAAGTTAGTTCCATCTGGTAAGGACTTTGAGGATGATTTAATTTATCCACTGATTTTATAGATGAAAAAACTAAAAGCCCTAAGATACTAAGCAATTAGTCTAACATTGGTCAATTGATCAACAGACATATACTGATCATCTACAATGTGCCTGGTATTCTGCTAGGGAATATAGTGATGAATGAAACAGATAAAGGCTTTGCCATCGTGGAGCTTGCAGCTTCATGGGGAAGGTAGGTGTTGAACAGGTTGTTACAAATGGTTAGCTAATGAAGTATACGGGGATCCAACTAGGTGGTGGGTTAGAAAAAGGATTCCGAGAGGAGTCATTACTTACTGTTCTGATCTTCAGACCCTCACTGTTACTGATTTCCAAAGGTTTTCACGTATAATAATGCTGTACTCTTTTTTTTTCCTATATAAATAAGTGGCTATAGTGTAAAATTATTCTAAAAATAAGAGACACCTCACAAATTCCTCCGGAAGAGATCAGATGCTATAGGCAGTTGAAAGTGAAGCCTCCGTGGAAGAAAAGACTCTCAGGACCATGGAGATGTCAGCCTGAGCCCACTCAGTAAAGCTACGAAGTAGAAACATTGGCCTCTCGGGAGCTATGGCAGAGATGCTCAGGTCAGACTGCAGGAAGCATATGAACCCAGGCAAAGGAATCTTAGACCCTCAGGAAGGCCCATATAGGGTGGGATCAAAGAATTACAGATATAAGGATTTCAGAGTGGCCTCCTGAGCTGGACTTGGTACCTATTTCTAGAGTTGTAACTTCCTAGTAGACTATGTGTGAGTGAAACATGACTTTTCCTTAGGAAATTTCTAGAAGTTCCTCTCCTATTGAATGGTTTATGGATTTCAGTTTCTCTTCCATGTTTGTTCTGTTGGGATCTATTTTACTGTTCTAAGGTAAAGAAATGGGTCCATGGTTGGTCTCAAGACAAGGGAGTAGGTCAGAGATTTATCAAGGCTTGGTGTCTCATCTTTAGACTTCTGAAGCCAGTTTGGCCCTAAGGTAAGTTCATAGATTAACTGAGGACATTCCCAACAGGATCCTTTTCCCTAAAACTGCCATTTCAAAGGACATCATTATATCTGGAGGGACTTGCTTTCTTGTTTCTTTTTTGAAATTTATCTTATATTTTTAAGTAGAGCTTTTGTAGATAACTCTAAAAACTTGCTGAGAGAATGGTTGTCGTCAATAGGGAGGACCATGAGTACTTTGTATTATCATTCCCCATTATTATTTATTAGTGTCCCTTTACCCCAGGGTCATCTCTGAATTCCTTGCATGGAACGCCCAGTGTCTAAAAAAAACAGTTTATCTCTGGTCTAGTCCAACCCTGCTCTCTAGTCTACAACATCTCTGATGATTGTTCACCCAGCCTGTCTTCAAATATAAGATTTTAGACTTCCTGTTTAGCTGAATCTGAGCTAAGGTCATATTATAACCATCATCAAAATGAAGAAGTAGGGCTTCCCTGGTGGTGCAGTGGTCGAGAGTCCGCCTGCCGATGCAGGGGACACGGGTTCGTGCCTCGATCCGGGAAGATCCCACATGCCGCGGAGCGGCTGGGCCCGTGAGCCATGGCCGCTGAGCCTGCGCATCTGGAGCCTGTGCTCCGCAACGGGAGAGGCCACAACAGTGAGAGGCCCGCGTACCACAAAAAAAAAAAAGAAGAAGTAAAAGCTGCTTAAATCAAGATCCCCCTGGGATGCACAGGTCAGGAACTGTCAACCAACAGTCAGGGTGCATGTGGGCCAAATAACTCAGAGTGACAAGAGGTGGCTGCAATGTCCACCTCTGGGTCAGAGCCAACTGCCTCCAGCCCAGGGAAGGCAGGCAAGAGGAGTCCCACAAGAGGGTACCTTGGAAAATGGGGTTGGGCTCTTTGGCAGTATTTTATTCCTTACAATTGTTTTAAACCTCGGGGCCACTGGCTGTTGGAATTATCAGTTTAATTAAAACATTTACCCTAAGTGACAGGATCAATCTAATGAAAGGTTGCAAAGACTAAGCGTAGAGAAGATTAAAAATGTGTTTCATATTGTTTTTTCACTAACGCCCTCTCAGGTCTCTCTCTTCTGTTACGAAGTTCAAGGCTTCAATAGATGGGATCTTCCAGGATCACAAAGTACGTGTATTTTTCCTTCCGGAAAAGGGAGCTTCTTAACAACCAATAAGCATTTAGAGATGGCAGTGTGGCAAGAGGGATTCCTCATGCCAGGTTCCACAACCAAATGAACTGAGGAAAAGTACTGTGTGACAAGTAATCATGGATAAGCACAAATGGGAAGCTTGACTTCCTACTGGTGGTTGTTCAGAGCCTCTTGGTGTACCCACAGGAGGGCCAAGCCAGAGTTCCCACTTCTGCCCCTGAGTTAGGTGTTATGGTCTAGCAAACACCTGACAAACCCTCAAAGCCCAGGCTTGTGAGAGAGAAGGGCGGAGAGAAAGGCATAACTCTATATGAAAGGAAGTGATTCATTTTAAATATACCATATTTAAATACAGTATTAAATCTAGCATAGGATTCCACACTCTACTGTGAGGAAGGGTGTGGCTGCTAGAAACCAAACTGGGAAGAAACAAAGCAACCAAAGTTGGATTTTGGTAGACACATACCAGCCCAAGAGTAAAATGCTAGCAAGGTGCCAGCTGGATGGCATAATTATCAAAGAGTGCAAAACAGAGCAGTGTTTCTGAGAAAAACACCTGGTGAACCCTCAGAGCATAGAACTCAGGAGATCAAACAGAACCCTGAAACACAACACAAAACCTAGCATCAATATCTTTGCTTCAGGGTTTCCCTGGCGGTGCAGTGGTTAAGAATCCGCCTGCCAATGCAACAGACATGGGTTCGAGCCCTGGTCGGAGAAGATCGCACATGCTGCAGAGCAACTAAGCCAGTGCGCCACAACTGCTGAAGCTCGCACACCTAGAGCCCGTGCTCCGCAGCAAGGGAAGCGACCACAATGAGAAGACCGCGCACCACGACAAAGAGCAGCCCCTGCCCGCCACAACTAGAGAAAGCCTGTGTGCAGCAACGAAAACCCAACGCAGCCGAAAATAAATAAATTAAAAAAAAATCTCTTTGCTTCTTCTGAATTGTGCTGTTAGTGGCAGCATTCTTCCAAATACAGATGGTTGGTTATTGAATGGTAGAAGCAAGGCGCTGGCATGGGTGGTTTCAGGTTGTCATTGTATGAATAAGAGTCAGTTGGGTCCTTGCTGCATAGTTCCTGGAGGAACTTGCTGGAGGTAAACCATACGTGCGATTTCTGTCCCCAGCAGAACACAACGTGAAGTGTCTTGAGTGGGATGAAGTGACACTGGGTGGTGGTCCTGAAAGTGGGGGGCTCTGGTTGGCAACGGTCAGAATTGTGTTCCGTTTCCTGCACTTTTGCTACTTCCACTTTTTTCTAAACTCACCTCATTCAAGAAGCTTTCTACTTGCTGGCAGTCAGTCTAAATGTGAGGCACAGAACGAGGACATTTGCTTTCTGTTTGGGAGCTGTAAAATCTTTCAGAGAGAAACATTCACTAAAAAAAAAAAAAAATTAAATCTAATTCACATGTACGTATAATTCATAATGTACGTATAATTGAATAATTGAATCTTAAAATTGGAAGGAATTTCAGAGGGCACCTAATCTTGGCATGGAGCAGTGCATGAGGCTTGCAAAGTACAAACAGATAAAGATAGAGACAGAGATATAGACTAGAGGTATCCCAGTCCCCAGGCTACCATCTTATTTAATGGCGAACACCAAAGGCACACCCACTAAAGTCAGGGTGAACACAATCACCATTATTATTTAACCTGGTATTGGAAGTGTTAGTCAATGCTGTTAGATAAGAGAAACCAACCAAAGGCATAACAATTGGCAAAGAAGCATAAAATTATCTCTTTAGGGAGAAACCAAGAGACTTGGTGGAAAGCTACAAATATTTAGAGAATTTAGTTAGGAAGCAGGAAATTAGGTCTTTCCCCCCCACTTATTTAACATGCCACATTTCTGTTTACTCTTTGTTTTATTCCATTAGTCTATTTTTTAATTTGTAGACCAGTGTCACACCATTTTAATTACTATAACTTTACAATATGTTTTGATGGTGTTAGGAAAATCCCAGCATTTTCTTCCCTTTCAAAGTCATCTCAATTATTTTCTCTTGCATTTTTTCCTGTTCAGAATGAAACTTAGGGCCAAATTGTCAAGTTCCATTAAATGTCTTTTGACGTTGTGGTTGGGAAGGCCTTGAATTTGCATATTTATTTGTGGGAGAACTGACATCTCTATGATATAAGACTTCCCACTGTGTAGCATACACTGTCCCTCTGAGCAAGGCCTTCCCTGACCACCCTATTTTAAATTGCATCTCCTCTTTTTCTTTAATTTTATTAAAGTATAGTTGCTTTACAATGTCATGTTAATTTCTTCTGTACAGCAAAGTGACTCAGTTATATATATATATATATATATACACTTTTTCATATTTTTTGCCATTATGGTTTGTCACAGGATATTGAATGTAGATCCCTGTGCTATACAGTAGGACCTTGTTGTTTATGCATCCTATAATAGTTTGCCTTGGCTAATCCCAAACTCCCATTCCATCCCTCCCCTACCACCTCCCCCATGGCAACCACAAGTCTGTTCTCTATATCTGTGAGTCTGTTTTTTCGTAGTTACATTGATTTGTATTGTATTTTAGATTCCACATATAAGTGATATCATATGGTATATGTCTTTCTCTTTGTGACTTACTTCACTTAGTATGATAATCTCTAGGTCCATCCATGTTGCTGCCAAAGGCATTATTTCATTCTTTTTGATGGTTGAGTAATATTCCAATGTGTGTGTGTGTGTGTGTGTGTGTGTGTGTGCGCACGCATGTGTATTTACATATATATGTATACACACAAACATATATACCACATCTTCTTTATCCATTCATCTGTTGATGGACATTTAGGTTGTTTCCATGTCTTGGCTATTGTAAGTGTGCTGCTATGAACATAGGTGCATCCCCTCTTTTACCTCCTTAGCTAGGTTTATTCGTAGGTTTTTTTCCTAGGTATTTTATCATAAATCTCTGGAGGTCTGTTTCTGAACTCTCTATTATGTTTTATCGGCATATCCTTTTGTAAATACCACATTGTGTGAATTATTGTAGCTTTGTAGTGAACCTTGTTATCAAGTAGCTTTGCCCTGCAACATTCTTCTTCAGAATTCTCTCTCCTATCCTTCACCTTGTCAATTTCCACAAAAAGCCTTCTTTTTAATTAGAGTTGTATCAATTGTGGAAGAATTGATATGTTTACAACATTGAACCTACTGATCCATGAATATGGTGTATCCCTCTGTTTATTTAGGTCTTCTGTAATTCCTCGAAGTAATGTTTTGTATTTTTCTGTGTAGTCTTCCACATATTTTGCTAGTTTTTTTTTTCCTGGATATTTGATTTTTTTTTCATATTATAAAAATATATATATATTATATTTATAAATATATATTAAAAT
Organism: Aethalodelphis obliquidens; assembly: GCF_003676395.1. Lineage (NCBI taxonomy): Eukaryota > Metazoa > Chordata > Mammalia > Artiodactyla > Delphinidae > Aethalodelphis > Aethalodelphis obliquidens. The sequence continues at coordinate 2,892,855 of NW_020838030.1, read as the reverse complement.
AATCATTTAAAATTTTGTGTTCTCTAATTTTTTATTTCTAGTGTATGAAAATACAGTGGATATTTTTGTATTGTATGTTGATCTGATACCTAGCAATTTAATGGTTTGTCTGTAGATTCTTTTGGATTCTGCATGTGCAATCATGTCATCTGTGGATGATGATAGTTTTATTTCTTTTATTCCAATCCTTGTATCTTTTTTTTCTTTCTGGCCTTATTATGCAGCTAGGGCTTCCAGTATAATGTTGGCTGATGTGATAGCAGATATTTTTGTCTTGTTCCTGACTTAAAGAGGAAAGCTTTCAATATTTCTCCAGTAAATATATTTTATATTTATATATTAAATATATTTGCTGTGTCTTTTCTTATTTGTTTGGTTGGTTAATTTTTACTCTTTATCAGATTATCAGGGTTCCCTTATATTCCTAGTTTATTAAGAGTTTCTTTTTATTTCTTTTTTTTTCTTTTGTGGTACGTGGGCCTCTCACTGTTGCGACCTCTCCCGTTGCAGAGCACAGGCTCTGGACGTGCAGGCTCAGCGGCCATGGCTCACAGGCCCAGCCGCTCTGCGGCACGTGGGATCCTCCCGGACCGGGGCACGAACCCATGTCCCCTGCACCGGCAGGCAGACTCTCAACCACTGCACCACCAGGGAAGCCCTCTTTTTTTTAATGAAGAGTGGATGTTGAATTTTATCAAATGCTTTTTCTCCATCTAGTAAGATGATCATATGAGTTTTCTTCTTTATTCTGTTAATGTGTGAATTACATCATTTGACTGTCAAATTTTAAATCAACCTTGTATTCCTGGAATAAACCAGACTTGGTCAAAATGGATTGATTATCCTTTCTATATATCAATGGATTTGCTTTGCTAATATTTTGCGTAGATCTTTTTTCTGTATTTATGAGAGAGATTGATCTGGAATTTTCTTTATTCATGATGTCCTTGCCAAGTTTTGTTGTCATAATTATACTGACCTCATAAAATGAGTTGGAAAATGATCTCTTTTTATTTTCTCTGTAAAAGTTTTTCATTGGAGTAATATTATTTCTTCCTTAAATACTTGAAAATTCACTGATGAAGTCATCTGAGCCTGAAATTTTCTTTATGAGAAAGTTTCAAATTATAATTTAGTTTCTTTAGTAGATATAGGACAAGTCATATTTTCTATATCTTTTTGTGTCAGTACTGGTAGTATGTGTTTTTCTAGGAGTTTGTCCATTTTACTTAAAATTTCAAACTTATTGGCCTAAAGTTTTTCATGATTCTTTTATCTGCAGTACCATGTATTTATGTACCTTTTTTCTTTCCAAATATTGATAATTCTACTTTGTCTAATGTTATTAGAGCTACAACAGCTGTTTTTTGTCATCATTAGTATATTAGTTTGATAAGGCTACCATAACAGAATACCACAGACTGGGTGGCTTAAACAACAGAAACTTAACTTTCTCACAGTTCTGGAGGCAGGAAGTCCAAGATGAAGGTGTCGGCAGGTTTGTTTTCTCCTGAGGCCTCTCTCCTCGGCTTGTAGATGACTGCCTTCTTGCTGTACCCTCCCATGGCCTTTTCTCTGTGAATGCACATCCCTGGTATCTCTTGTAATCCCAGTCTCCTCTTCTTTTAAGGCAGTGGCCCCCAACCTTTTTGGCACCAGGGACAAGTTTCGTGGAAGACAGTTTTTCAACGGGTGGGGTGGGGGAGGGGAGAAGGTTCAGGCGGTAATGCAAGCAATGGGGAGCAATGGGGAGCGGTAGATGAAGCTTCGCTCACCTCGCCAGCCGCTCACCTTCTGTGCTGTCCGGTTCCTAACAGCACCTGGACCAGTATCAGCCCCCAGGGGTTGGGGACCCCTGTTTTAAGGACACCAGCAGATTGGATTAGGGCTAACCCTTATGGCCTCATTTTAACTCTTGTAAAGCCCTGTCTGCAAATACAGTCACATTCTGAGGTAGTGGGGGGTAGGACTCTACCATACGAATTTGAGGGGACACAATTCAGTCTGTAACAGCATAGCCTGTCTTTTCCTGCTTACTTGCAACTTTTCTGTGTCCTTATAATGAAGGTGGATATTGTATAGGCAATACATAAGTAGATTATTTTTAATTTACTTAGACAGTCTCTCTTTTAAAGGGAGTTGTTAGTCTATTTACGTTCATGTAAGTGCAGTATATTTGGGTTCAAATCTACCATCTAATTTTTTTTTCCTATTTGTTGAATATGTTCTTTATCCTTTTTAACCTCCTTTCATGTGTTCTTTTGGATTAATTAAATTTTTTATTATTTTATCCCCTCTCTTAGTTTGTATTTATTCAATTTTTAATTTTTTTCATTGTTACTTTAGAGATTACAACACACATTTGTTAACAGCTTTATTCTAAGAGGAGTAATTTCATACCATGCAATTCACCTACTTGAAATGTCCAACTAAACATTATTTAGTATATTCACAGGTTTGTGTAACTATCACTGCAGTCTAAGTTTGAAACATTCTCATCATCCCCAGAAGAAACCCTGTATCATTAGCAGTCACTCCCCACTATCTGCTCAGCCCTAGGAAACCACTAATCTGGTCTGTGAGTGGGTTTTTTTTTTTCTTCCTATTTATTCTTTATACATGTATATCTTTCTGTCATTACATAAAATTTTGCATGTGAGGAATTTATGGATTTGTTTCACATTTATTTCACTGTCTTAATCTATATAGGTCAATAATAAAAGGGGTTTTATCAAGAAATGGTTTTCTACTATATGTAAAATAGGTAACTAATAAGAACCTACCTACTGTATAGCACAGGGAACTCTACTCAATACTCTGTAATGACCTATATGGGAAAAGAATCTAAAAAAGAGTGGATATATGTATATGTATAACTGATTCACTTTGCTGTACACCTGAAGCTAATACAACATTGTTAATCAACTATACTCCAATAAAATTTTGTAAAAAAAGAAATGGTTTTTCTAGATAAATTTAAAATATAAAGAAGATCTTAGAACATTTAAGACACTAAAGAGAACGCTATCATACACTTTAGGGGCATCCAATTATGTATAATTGGCATTACTAACTGCAAATCATTGAGCATAGGGCCTAAACAGTGCTTTGACATAATTGAAATACATTAGATATTTGCTGAATGAATGATAAACATACCATATAAAAATAGGGCAGTCATCCTAAAACTTAATAGTACATTAGAATCATCTAGATTCCAGGGATACAGAGATTTAAAATTCAGTAGGTCTGTATAGATAGAATGTGATCAAGGAATCTGGTTTTCACAACCACTCCTCTAAAGATTCTACTGGTAGCCAGCTTTGGAAACTACTCTTTTAGGGAAGTCTTAGGAGTTTGAATTTTACATACTGAATTTTAAAAACCCACAACTAAGTTTCTACTCATATCTCTGTTCCTTTATAATAATTTTTTATTCATTTTTTTAATTTTTAAATTTATTTATTTTTGGCTATGTTGGGTCTTCGTTTTTTGCACGTGGGCTGTCTCTAGTTGTGGCAAGCGGGGGCTACTGTTTATTGCAGTGCGCATGCTTCTCATTGCTGTGGCTTCTTTTGTTGCAGAGCACAGGCTCTAGGTGTGTGGGCTTCAGCAGTTGTGGCACGTGGGCTCAGTACTTATGGCTCGCAGGCTCTAGATCACAGGCTCAGTAGTTGTGGCACACGGGCTTAGTTGCTCCACGGCATGTGGGATCTTCCCGGACCAGGGATTGAACCTGTGTCCCCAGCACTGGCAGGCAGATTCTTAACCACTGCGCCACCAGGGAAGTCCCAGTTCCTTTATAGTAATAATCAGAATTTATATAGTGTTCTGTATGTATTTTGCAAAGGACTTTTATGTAATTCTGTCATTTGATCCTCATAAAGTCCTATGTTATACATGTTATGAATTAAGTGTAAAGTAAATAGGAAAGAAAAACTAATATTTATTGTATTCCTTCCAAATACTGTGCTAAGTGATTTATCTTAAATAATCTCATTTAATATTTTAAAACAGCCCTTCATAAATTATTCTTGCCCTGTAAACAAGAAATTGAGGCTCAAAGACCTTATGTTACTTGCCAAAGGACATGTTACTATTAAGTACCAAATTGGAATTTAAGGCAGTAAAGTGGTTGGGAGTTTAGGTTCCAGGATCAATAGACTTGAGTTCAGTTCCTGGCTTTGTCAATTATAAGCTGTGCATACTTGGGCAAAGTTACTTAACCTTTACAATCCTGAGTTTCCTCATCTGTAAATGGGTAATAAATATAACAATACCGACTTCACAGATTAATTTATTATGAAGATTCAATAAAGTAAAGCATGAAAAGAGCTTAGCACACTGCCAGGCACCTGGTAAACCCTCATAAATGCTAGCTATTATCATTATTATTACTGTCATTATTATTATTATTAGATCTTACTCCAAAGCCCACACTTGCTCCATCATGCCAATATCTGCACAAAAGAATGTGATAAAGAAAAAAATATATAGTACCCATTGGTTCATTATCTATTAATTATACCTCTAATGTCCTAAGTTATATAACTTCCTAAGTTATATATTCAGTAAGAATTTCATAAATATACTTCACATATTGTTACAAATTTATAATTAATAGGATCTGAGCTAACATGTTTAATGCTTTGTCGTACACAGTTGTATGTAGGTTTCATGGTGAGTGTCCTGCCCTGATCCATGATCCCACCAGCTGAATCCACATTATTTCTGTAAGATTTTGGAAGGCTACTAAGTTTTGTCCCTTTATAGAACTTTGAAATCATAAAAGGAAGTGATCACAGTTTGTTTTGTCCGATAATTATCTGTATACCTATCTGTCTTAAAGGTATATGAGGGCAAGGCCACATCTAATTGAACTTTGTGTTTCCTCGGCATGTCGTAAAAAGTTGCATTGCTCTAAGTCACTATGACTGTTAACTGAATATTAGTATTATAATCGGCTTTTTAAAAACTTTTAGAAATACACTTTCTTGAGGTATAAAACTACTCATTTTTAAAAGATACAGTTTGATGAGGTTTGGCAAATGTATACACTCATGTAACCCTGCCCCCAGTCAGGATAGAGAACATTTCTGTCACCCCAAAAGCTCCCTCGTGCCCTTTGCAGTCAATTCCTGGTACTTCAACACCCGCCCACCCCCAGGCTATAGGCAATTACTGATCTGATTTCTAATACTAAAGATTCGTTTTACCTGTTCTACAATTTCATTAAATGGAATCACGTAGCAGATACTCTTTTGTGTCTGGCTTCCTTTGCTTAGCATAATGGTTTTGAAATCATCTGTGTTGCATATACCAGTAGTTCATTCCTTTGTATTGCTGAGTGGTAGTTCATTACATACAATTGGTTTATCCATTTATCTGTTGATGGACATTTGAGCTGTTTATAGTTTGGGGGTATTGTAAATGAAAATGCCATAAGCATCCATTTGCAAGTCTGTGTGTTTTGGTTTTACTTTTCTTGAGGAGTATCTAGGAATGAAATTTCTGGGTCAGATGGTAAGGATACATTAACTTTATAGAAGACTGACAAATAGTTTTCCAAAGTGGTTGAACTATATTACACTCCAGCCAGTAATATATAGCAGTCCAAGGTGTTCTATCCTTGCCAAAACTTGATAGTATGTCTTTTTAATTTTAGCCGTTCCAGAGTGTATAGTGGTATCTCATTGTGGTTTTAACTTGCATTTCCCTAATGCCTCATGATATTAAGCATCTCTTCATGTGCTGATTGGTTATTTGTATATCCTTTTTTGTGAAGTTTTTATTCAAATCTTTTATCCATTTAAAAATAATTAGTTTCTTTGTCTTCATAATA
>NW_020838030.1:2864507-2886613 GCF_003676395.1 Aethalodelphis obliquidens | reverse complement strand
TCACTGTTGTGGCCTCTCCCGTTGCGGAGCACAGGCTCCAGATGCGCAGGCTCAGTGGCCGTGGCTCATGGGCCCAGCCGCTCCGCGGCATGTGGGATCTTCCCGGACCGGGGCACGAACCCGTGTCCCCTGCATCGGCAGGCGGACTCTCAACCACTGCGCCACCAGGGAAGCCCTTGGTGGTATTCTTTTAAGAGCAGATTGCAATTTTGATGAAGTCAAATTTACGTTTATTTTTCTCTTATGGCTAGTTCTTTCTGCATCTTATATAAGAGATCTTTGCTTATCCTAAGGTTATGAAGATTCTCCTCCGAATGTTTTTCTAGAGTTTTACAATTTTTGATTTTACACATAGATCTATGATCCATTTCAAGCTAGCTTTGCGAGATGAAGGTTGAGGCTCATTTTTTTCCTCAGAGATATCCAGTTGTTCCAGCACCATTGGTTGAAAAAAACATTTTTAATCCCTTTGAATTACCTTGAAATTTTTTGTTGAAAATTATATATGTACATCTATGAACACACATACATATATATATTTTATTGCACTTTGCTTTATTGTGCTTTGCAGACACTGTTTGTTTGTTTGTTTTTACAAATGGAAGGTTTGTGGCAGCCCTGCATCGAGCAAGTCTATTGGAGCCATTTTTCCAATAGTATTTGCTCACTTCGTGTATGTGTCATATTGTGGTAATCCTTGAAATATTTAAAACCCACCACCAGCAAAAAAAGATTACAACTCACTGAAGGCTCAGATGATGGTTAGCATTTTCTAGCAGTGAAGTATTTTTAAAATAAGATATGTACATTGTTTTTTGTAGACATAATGCTATTATACACCTAACAGACTATAGCATGGTATAAACATAACTTCAATTTTTTAATTTTTATTTTTTTAAGAACATTGTTATTTTATTTATTTATTTATTTACTTACTTACTTGTTTATTTTGGCTGCACAGGGCCTTAGTGCACAGCACACGGGATCTTTTAGTTGCGGCACGTGAGATCTTTTTAAATTGTGGCATGCGGGCTTCTTAGTTGCGGCATGCGGGATCTAGCTCCCTGACCAGGGATTGAACCCAGGCCCTGTGCATTAGGAGCGTGGAGTCTTACCCACTGGACCACCAGGGAAGTCCCTCAACATAACTTTTATATGCACTGGGAAACCAAAAAATTTTTGCGACCCGTTTTATTGCAGTATTCACTTTTTGGTGGTCTGGAACCAAACCGACAATATCTCCAAGGTCTGCCCGTAGATATAATGGAATATTATTCAGCCACAGAAAGAAATGGAGTTCTGATACTCCATTTCATCCATTTCAACATGGATGAACCTTGAAAACATGGTGAAAAAAGCCATATACAAAAGGACAAATATTGTATGATCCCCCTTATATGAAATAACTGGAATAAGCAAATTCATAGAGATCAAAAGTAGAATAGAGGCAACCATTGGCTGAGGGGTGGGTGATGGGGAGGGTTTTTTTTGTATTGAAGTATAGTTGATTTACAATATTTTGTTAGTTTCAGGTGTATAGCAAAGTGATTCAGTTATCCATATTCTTTTCAGATTATTTTCCATTATAGGTTATTACAAGATATTGAATATAGTTCTCTGTACTATAGAGTAAATCCTTCTTGCTTATCTATTTTATGTATAGTAGTTTGTATTTGTTAATCCCATACTCCTAATTTATCCCTCCCCCATCCCTTTCCCTTTTGGTAACCATAAGTTTGTTTTCTATGTCTGTGAGTCTATTTCTGTTTTGTACATAGATTCAATTGTATTATATTTTAGATTCCACAGGTAAGTGATATCATATAATATTTGTATTTCTCTGTCTGACTTACTTCACTTAGTATGATATTTTCTATGTCCATCCATGTTGCTGCAATTGGCAATATTTCATTCTTTTTTATGGCTGAGTAATAATCCATTGTATTAATATATACCACATCTCCTTAAGCCAAACATCTGTTGATGGGTACTTGGGTTGTTTCCATGTCTTATAGTTCTGCTTTGAACCTTGGGGTGCATGTATCTTTTCAAATTAGATTTTTCGTCTTTTCTGGATAATATGGCCAGGAGTGGGATTGCTAGATCATATGGTAGCTCTATTTTTAGTTTTTTAAGGACCCTCCATACTGTTTTCCAAAGTGGTTGCACCAACTTACATTGCCACCAACAGTGCAGGAGGGTTCCCTTTTCTCCACACCCTCACCAACATTTGTTATTTGTAGACTTTTTGATGATGGCCATTCTGACTGGTGTGAGGTGATACCTCATTGTGGTTTTGATTCGCATTTCTCTAACGATTAGCGATGTTGAACATCTTATCATGTGCCTGTTGGTCATCTGTATGTCTTCTTTGGTGAGCTGTCTATTTAGGTCTTCTGCCCATTTTTTGATTGGGTGTTTGGTTTTTTTTTATATTGAATTGTATGAGCTGTTTGTATATTTTGGAAATTAAGCCCTTGTCAGTCGCATCATTTGCAAGTATTTTCTCTGATTCTGTAGGTTGTCTTTTTGTTTTGTTGATGGTTTCTTTTGGTGTGCAAAAGCTTTTAAGTTTGATTAGGTCCCATCTGTTTATTTTTGCTTTTATTTCTTTTGCCCTGGGAGACTGATCTAAGAAAATATTGCTTTGATTTATGTCCAAGAATGTTTTCCCTATGTTCTCTTCTAGGAGTTTTATGGTGTTGTGTCTTAGTATTCAGGTCTTTAAACCATTTTGAGTTTATTTTTGTATATGGTGTGAGGAACTGGGCTAATTTCACTGGTTTACATGCAGCTGTCCAACTTTCGCAACACCACTTACTAAAAAGACCATCTTTTCTCCATTGTATTTTCTTGCCTCCTTTGTTGTAGATTGACCATAGGTATGTGGGTTTATTTCTGGGCTCTCTATTCTGTTCTGTTGATCTACATGTCTGTTTTTGTGCCAGCACCATGCTATTTTGATTACTGTAGCTGTGTAGTATTGAGTGAAGTCTGAGAGTGTTATGCCAGGGAGTTATTATTTCATGGGCATGGAGTTTCTGTTTTAGATGATGAAAATATTTTGGAAATAGACAAATTTGTTTTATATATATATACACACACACTATATATATACATATATATTGTATATATCTCTATAGGCACAATAAAATTCAAAAATGATATTCCATTCCTCCTCCTGCTTTTGTATACTTTTAAAATTCTATGCATTATAAACACTCAATACATTGTTGTTAGTTTTCCTTCAAATAGTAAATTATCTTTAAAAGAAATAAAAAAGAAAAAAATCTTTTATATTTACCCACACATTTATTATGTCTGAGACTCATCATTCCTTATCTAGATCCAGATTTCCCTCTGATATCATTACCCTTCATCCTGAAGAACTTCCTTTATAATTTTTTGCAGCACTGCAGGGAGATCAGCTCGGTGCTTTGTGTCCACCTAGAGGGGTGGGATAGGGAGGATGGGAGGGAGACACAAGAGGGAGGAGATATGGGGACATATGTATATGTATAGCTGATTCACTTGGTTATAAAGCAGAAACTAACACACCATTGTAAAGCAATCATACTCCAATAAAGATGTTTAAGAAAAAACAAAAGCCACTGAACTGTGATGATAGGCTGAAAAAAAAAAGAATTTTTTGCAGTGCTGGTCTGCTGCTGCTGAATTCTCCCAGGGTTTGTTTGCCTGATAATGTCATTATTTCACCTTTTTTTTTTTTTTTTTTTTTTTTTGCAGTACGCGGGCCTCTCACTGTTGTGGCCTCTCCCGTTGCGGAGCACAGGCTCCGGATGCGCAGGCTCAGCGGCCATGGCTCACGGGCCCAGCCACTCCGCGGCATGTGGGATCTTCCCGGATCGGGGCACGAACCCACATCCCCTGCATCGGCAGGAGGACTCTCAACCACTGCGCCACCAGGGAAGCCCTCACCTTTATTTTTTAAGGATACTTTTTAAGGGTGTTTTCTGTTTTGTTTTTTTTCTTTCAGCATTTAAAAATCATCTAGTTTGCATGGTTTCTGAAGAGAAGTCAGAAGTCATTATTATCTTTGTTTCCTCTATATTAGAATGTGTCTTTTTTCCTCTGTCTGCTTTTAAGATTTTCTCTTTATAACTTGTTTTCAGCAATTTGATTATGATGTGCCTTAACGTAGTTTCCTTTGTGTTTATTTTACTTGGGATTCATTGAATGTCTTTGATTTTTGGACTCATAGGTTAGTTTTGTTTTGTTTTTAATTTGAGGGAAAATAGACCTTTATTTCTCCATATTTTGTTTTCTGCCTCCCCTCCTTCTTGGACTTTAATTACCTTCATGTTTGACCACTTAATATTGTCACACAAGTCACAAAGGCTCTGTCCATCTTTTTCCTGATCTTCTTTTCTTCTGTATTTAGTTTACATAGTTTCTATAGCTATGGCTTCAAGTTCCCTGATCTTCCTTCACATTTTTAAAGTACTGTTAATTTCATCCAGTGAGTTTTTCATTTCAGATATTGTATTTTTCAGCTCTAGAATGTTTATGCAGTCCTTTTAGGTAGCTTTAATTTCACTCCTCACTGTGTTCATGTTTTTATTCAAACCCTTGTATATTTACATTAGCTTTCAAAGTTCTTGTCTGTCCACCATCTCTGTCATTTTTTGGACTGTCTTTATTGACTAAGTTTTACTATGGCCACAGATCACGTTTCCCGTTTATTTACAAGTCGAACAAATTTTTATTGGGTACTGGACATTGGGATGTTTTGTGTTGATTGTTTGGATTTTGTTATCTTCCTTCAAAGAGTATCATGGGCTTCTGGCAGGGAGTTAAAATACTTGGAGATGAGTTTGGTCTTTTCAAGCCTTGGTTTTTAAGTTTTGTTATGTATGTATAGAATAGTCTTAATCTATAGTTAGTTTAGCCCTATTTCTAAGGCATGGTCTTTCTGGGGTCTCTACTGAATGATCTAGGTGCTTAAAGAGGTCTACATTTGAATGTCTCCTAGCGTTGTGTGACCTGTATGAACTGTGTTCCCTGCTGGTTATGTTTTCCCCAGTAATTGTCATAGTTGTTATTAGCCCTGCCTTGTGGTCTCATTCTATGCATGCTCAATTTAGTATTCAGGCTCATACAACTTCTGGAGCTTTTTCTCAGTGTAGCTCCCACCTCACTATTACTCTACCCCATGAACTTCAGCCTCCCCAGGCTCCTAGAACTCCAACCTCTGTCTCCTCACTTAGCAAGACCTATCGATACATGTTCTGCCTACATTCCCCCTCCCTACACTGTAGTCCAGAAAGTACATTGGCGGAAACCTGGGGTGAGCGTAGGAGTTACCTCTTTTGTTTGTCTTCTGCCAAGGATCACAGTCCTGTGCTCTCTGTTGTCTAATGTCTGAAAAACAGTCTCATAAATTTTGCTCAGTTTTCTAGTTGTTTAGTGGGAGGGCAAGTCTGGTACTAGTTATTCCATCATGGCTGGAAGCAGAACTATGAACTGTTTTTTAGTCTCATGGAACAATGATAGCTTATAGCTGTGTTCCTGCCCAAGATTAAGTAGGAACGAATGAAATATAGTAAAAATAAATCACCATTCATGTAATCAGATCTCCTATAGACTGGAGAAACTTTAACTTCTCACTTTAAACAAGACTACTTTAAGTTATATTGCCAGTTTAATTTAAGGTCCATTCTTCCTCCCAGGCATACTGTAGAAATTATCCCTTCACAATGGGCCTTTAGTTGATCTTTAACAACAATAGAATTCTACCTCCAGTGACATTAGCTGTCTTCTGTGATTCCCTTCAACATACAATTAGGAAGACTTGAGTATATTCCAAATGTGTCGTAAATCACTGAAGTGCAAATAATAAGCTCCAGTTTGCTCCAAGGTTATTGTAATTAAGTCACCCAATGATATTTTTGAGGTCAAGTATACTAATATTTGTATATGATTTCATAGAGAAAGTAAAGTCTTTCTTTATAAGATGTAAGATATAAAAATGTAAGATCCTGCTTTTGAGATTATGGCCGGTTTCCTCGATTTAGTTAGCAGAGAGGTTGCCAGGGTATAATGTGTTATGCTTTTCACACTGTGAAAACACAGCAATCAGTGCGTGTGCTAGAAATGCCATATAAGCCAGAAGGCTTGTCTGAGGACAAAGAATGATGAGGGGAAGAGAGAGGCAGAGAATGGATACGATTTTGATGCATTTAAGATTAGAAGACTCGTAGGATCTCTAAGAGATATCAGCACTTCCATCCATGTTCATTGCAGCACCCTTCACAATAGCCAAGATATAGAAACAATATAAATGTCCTTTGACTGATGAGTAGATAAAGAAAATATGGCGTATGCATATAATGAAATATTATTCAGCCCCCCAAAAGAAGGAAAGTCTGCAATATGAGGCAACATGGATGGACCTTGAGGACATCATGCTAAGTGAAATAAGCCAGTCGCAGAAAGACGAATACTGCATGATTCCACTTACATGAAGTATTTAAAATAGTCAAATTCATAGAATCAAAGAGTACAATGGTGGTTGCAAGGGGTGGGGAGATGGAGGAAATGGGGAGTTACTAATCAATGGGTTAAACAAGAGGAATAAGTTCTAGATATCTGTACAGCCTCATACCTGGAGTCAACAATACTATATTGTACGCTGAAAAATTTGTTAAGCGGGTAGATCTCATGTTAAGTTTTCTTACTATGGTGACAATTTTTTTTTTTTTAAATAGAGGATTCCTGTTTTCATGGTATAAAGGTCCTACAGAATCTTTTTTTTAAGATTTTTTTTTTTTCATGTGGACCATTTTTAAAGTCTTTATTGAATTTGTTACAATATTGCTTCTGTTTCATGTTTTCTGGGGTTTTTTGGTGCAAGGCATGTGGGACCTTAGCTCCCCAACCAGGGATCAAACAAGCACCCCCTGCATTGGAAGGCGAAGTCTTAACCACTGGACCAGGGAAGTCCCCAGGAATGTTAAAAAGAATTCAAGGTTAAAAAAAAATTGAAGTCCAGTTCTTTAACGACTTTCAGGTTTTTAGCACATGCCTGGTTCTTTGAGTTTATGAATGGAAAAAGATGGCATGTATCCACTGGCTTAATCTAAGGTGTCAACAGTCCCTCTCTGAAGCTATTGAAATAAGAGGAGTGCCCACAATTACTAAAGATCTTCCGGTGATAAAAGAGAAATTGCATAAACTTCTGGCTCCATGCATCAGAATGATTCAGCATTTCATAAAAAAAAAAAAAAAAAACGTACTTCCATTGACTTTCCAGTTAGGTTAATTTTCAGGAATACTTTCTCCTCACATTTGGCTGAGTCAGTTGAAAGGCAACAACCGCTCACTCCCTCCCCCGGCTACAGGCATAGCTTCTGAAAGCTGGTTAGGTATCTGCTGTTACCATGTCTTCTTTATATGTTAGAAAAGAGGCTGGCTGAATGGCTGAGCTAGAGCAGAATTCTACCTGTTGGCAGAAAGTTTTCCCAAGCCACGTTAGCAAGGGCAAGATGACTGATGAGGCAAAGAGCATGCTCCAAACTTAACAATTCACCTGAAGGAAAGAATTCACCTAAACGAATCTGTACCTGGTCTCTTGCTTATCAAGTGTACTCCCTAGGGGACCTGATCAAGGAAGAAAAGAAATAGGATATAGAGCTGCTGCCACAGATCTTCACTAGGAACATCTACGTAATAAAGCCTTTGTTGAAGCCATGCCTGTTAACCTTTAATCGCCACGTCCATGCAAATAGTAAAAACTTGGCTACGCTCATCCTTCAGAGAAGGGGGTGGAGTCTGAATAGCTGTAAGCAGTCATGTTTTTAAACCATTAACTATTCTGGAAGGAAATTACTCTGAAATCTGTTTTTCCTTTTTAAACAAAATGTAAGGAATTCTATTTTCTTGAAGATCTACTCATTATAAATATCAGTCACAGTGATGGGCCGTCAGGCATAGTGAGATGCTAGGACGAGTTTTCACTATGACACTAATTCCAGACACCTGTGCCCTTTAAGTTGGATTTTTTTTTCTCCCTCATGTCATTTTTCTTTAGCTCCTCCCTCACAGATACATTGTTAGTGGTCACAACTTCCCGTTATTAAGACATTTTAAATTCTTCTTTTAATGTGTTATTTCTCATTGGATATGGGCATAGACCACGTATTGCCAAGTCTCTTGTGCAGAGACTCCTGTGAATAAAGTTCATTATCTGTGGTGCATAGACTTGTTGACATCTAGTGTAGGACCCCAAATCCCCTTCCCCCCAGGTCAGGACTGTTTCCCCCAGCAGCTGACAGTATTGGCTACTTAAAACTCACAGCTGAGTTTCTCTTTGGGCATCGCCCTCAGCCCCAGGGAGCTGCTTCACCCAAGGTTATGCTGTCTTCCCAGATGCCGCTTATATCCAGTGACCAGTTCAGGTGATTGTACAAAGGCCCAGCCTTCCTGCTTTGACTTGAGCCAACTTGGAAAGGCCATCCCAGCTCCAGAAATTTCCCGCGGGATTGGCTGAGGCCTTCCTTGTAACTGCATCACAGCTCGACTTCTCCTCCTGCCCAGTCCTGCTTCCCTCGCTCCCTTCCAGGTGTCGCTCCTGAGAGAATTCCCACTGACCCTCCTGCAGGCAAATCTCCATCTCTGGGTCTGTGTCCCAGGGAACCCCCAATAAGACAGACAGTAGTGATCTGGGCTGACCGCAGCCTGGCCAGTGTCCTTCACAGTAAGGGGACATGCACGTATGCCTCAGGATAGGACCTCTCTCTTGCCTCCCTTCAGCTCCCACTTCTTAACTTCCATATTTTCTATAGAATTCCTTCCTTGTGTGGAGATTTTGAAGTTGACTAGTTGAGGTTATAAAAATTAGGCTTCCAAAGATAGATTATAGGCTAACATTTATTCAGTTAACCACCTTTATTGAAGCGGCTTCATGCCTTTGCTTACAGACTATGAAGTATCAAGGATTTTTTAATGTTATTTTATTTCTTCGATGTTAGAAATATTTATTTTGATCATCCTCCATGTTTTCTTTATTCTTCTAAACCAGAGTTTATTGTCCAAAAGAAAAGAATATTTATGAACACATATTTTCCTACTGTGGCCTTCTTCAAATTCCCTAGCTCTCATATTCCTGCTGTTAAAATTTAGACAAGTATTATATACCTTCATTCTTTTCTTTGATTTAAGGTCTCCATCCTGCTATTATTTCTTTATTTTTTGGCTGCGTTGGGTCTTTGTTGCTGTGCGTGGGCTTTCTCGAGTTGCGGTGAGAGGGGGGTTGGGGTTACTCTTTGTTGCAGTGCACGGGCTTTTCACTGCGGTGGCTTCTCTTGTTGCAGAGCATGGGCTCTAGGCGCCTGGGCTTCAGGAGTTGTGGCTCCCAGGCTCTAGAGTGCAGGCTCAGTAGTTGTGGCGCACGGGCTTAGTTGCTCCGCGGCATGTGGGATCTTCCCAGACCAGGGCTTGAACCGTGCCCCCTGCATTGGCAGGTGGATTCTTAACCACTGCACCACCAAGGAAGCCCCATCCTGCTATTTTGACAGTTTGCTCTGATAATCTCCCCACCCCATTAATTTTTTTAATTGAGCTATAATCGACAGTTCTACACCATTAATTCTACCTGGAAGTTTCTAGTTTTAAACTATTTAAATAGCCTGGTTAACCAAGTTGAATACAGGGATTGGAAAAGCCATTGAAAAAATCCTAAGCATGCTACTATGGTACAAATTTTCATTTAATTAAATCATGTATAAACAAAAAATGTGTAACTGATCAAAACCACCATCCTCTAAACTGATGTCACCTATTTACAGACTAATAGACACAGAAGGGACCTCAGAGATCATCTAATCCAAGCACCTCATTCTACGGACAAAGCCCAGAGAGAAGAAACGAATTCCCCAGGGTGAGGCAACAAACACTGAAATCTGAAGTTAGATCCCTTGACTATTGATTCAGAAATCTTACTGCTCTACCACATAACCAATGAATTCCTTTGACTTTCTCTCCAACTCCCTCCATGAACCCAGAGCATTTTCTTGAGTCAATACTTTGGAGACCACAGTTATTTTAACTTCATCGCCCTTTCAACCTCAAGCGGGTTTCTGGCATTCCTGCTTCCTAATTCGGTTATGCAATCCGTCAGCATAACTTAACCAACACGAATTAACTTGGGTAATTTGGCACTTTCATCAATATCAGGGTTTTTTAATTTTTTTGAATATTTGAATTTTATTTTATTTATTTTTTTATACAGCAGGTCCTTATTAGTTATCTATTTTATACATATTAGTGTATACATGTCAATCCCAATCTCCCAATTCATCCCACCACCACCCCCCCTCTGCCGCTTTCCCCGCTTGGTGTCCATACGTTTGTTCTCTACATCTGTGTCTCTACTTCTGCCCTGCAAACCGGTTCATCTGTACCATTTTTCTAGGCTCCACATATATGCGTTAATATATGATATTTGTTTTTCTCTTTCTGACTTCACTCTGTATGACAGTCTCTAGATCCACCCACTTTTTTTTTTTTTTTTAAAGAATAACTTTAGGGCTTCCCTGGTGGCGCAGTGGCTGAGAGTCCACCTGCCGATGCAGGGGACGTGGGTTCGTGCCCCGGTCCGGGAAGATCCCACATGCCGCGGAGCGGCTGGGCCCGTGAGCCATGGCCGCTGAGCCTGTGCTCCGCAACGGGAGAGGCCACAACAGTGAGAGGCCCGCGTACCGCAAAAAAAAAAAAAAAAAGAAGAAAAAAGAATAACCTTATAAGACCTTTTTATAAGCTCTACTTGAACCCAGTGTACTAAAATAATCAGAAAATATCAGGTTCCTTTTACAAAGTGCCTTACATACTATGCTTCTTTGTGTGAATTTTAGCCTCACTTGTGGTAGGATGAAACTCTTATTCTGATCAAAAAGTACATGCAAATTGGTTCACACCCCATACACTTAGGCTGCACCTGAAATAAATTGGTTAGCTATATGAGTAAGAAACGAACAACCAATTATACGAATATTCATTGTGGAAAGGCAGGGTGAGCTTTCAACTTGAATAAGAGTCTTAGAATTACTCTAGAAAGATAAGAGTGGTGCCAAGTGGAGGGAGCAGGGACTCTGATTTAATTTCACAAATATTTTCCTTTCATATCTCTGGTCTTTGTCAATCTCTGTAGAGTCACCAAGACAGACAGGCAATTGATAGTTTCTTGCAGTAAATCATTTTGCTTAGAAATCCTGCATAGCAGGTATTGCCTGACTTAGCTGGAAATGATAAACTAGCAATGTTGTTATTCGAGTTAGAAGGACCTGAAGGAGCATAAAGCTACCTGCTCTGCTGTCATGGTATCTCTTTAAAAGAGTGATAAAGAACTTCAGTTTTGGGTGGGAGGTGGTTTGCAATGTTTTTTGTTTTTTTTTTTGTTTTTTTTTGCCTTCAGCATGACACGAAGAACTAGAACTCTCCAGAGCCTTCAATTTGAGTTAACCTACCCAGTAAAGAAGCCGAACCCAGTCTTGACCTTATCTATAACTTCATCCTCTAGCAACATCTCCAAAGATATCACAGATCTACAAAGGTTTCAGTTATAGAAATATTTCCCAGTTCCCTGGCTTCTCGTGAAGTTTTCTCACAAGCCTGGTGTGGGTGGATCTGATCTTGCTTCTTTTTTAAAAAAAATTAATTTATTATTTTTTAAATTTATTTTTGGCTGCGTTGGGTCTTCATCGCTGTGCGCGGGCTTTCTCTAGTTGCGGTGAGTGGGGGCTACTCTTTGTTGAGGTGCACGTGCTTCTCATTGCGGTGGCTTCTCTTGTTGCAGAGCACAGGCTCTAGGCACGTGGGCTTCAGTAGTTGCAGCACACGGACTTCAGTAGTTGTGGCGCACAGGCTCTAGAGCACAGGCTCAGTAGTTGTGGCGCACGGGGCTCTAGAGCACAGGCTCAGTAGTTGTGGCTCACGGGCTCTAGAGCGCAGGCTCAGTAGTTGTGGCTCACGGGCGTAGTTGCTCTGCGGCGTGTGGGATCTTCCCCGACCAGGGCTTGAGCCCGTGTCCCCTGCAATGGCAGGCGGATTCTTAACCACTGCGCCACCAGGGAGGCCCCTGATCTTGCTTCTTATATTTGTGTGAAGTGAATGGACCACACCAGAATGAACCACGTCCTTGCCACAGGCTTGGTAGTTGCTGATACCTGATGGCAGTGCCTCAAGCTGCTTTTCTAGAGCCAGGTGTTCTCATTTAGAAATCCTTGACTCTCCTTCTGCACCACCACCACCGTCACCACCACCACCATCACCACCACCATGAAACCACCAATCTCCTGGCATTCTTTACTGGGGCACTTAGATTCAGGCTGAGACCTGCTTCCTTACAAAAGACTTGTTTCCTTCCTATATGACATATCCCAGGTAGCAATCACATTTCATAATGCTTTTCTCCTTTTGTTCTCAGATGTTCTAAGTCGGCTGGCTGCAGTGCATGTTAACATTAGAACACCTGGGGCAGAGCTGGCTCCCAGATCAACAGGAGAGACTTGCCAACAAGCTTGCTTAGGGTTTCTCTGCAGTGGAAATTTTAGGACTGAGGCCTGTTTGGAAATACCAGAGATAACTTGAGAAAAAAAAAAGTGTCAGTGCTTCCTATTAGAACAAGACAGAAAACCACACAGATCGTTTTGAAGAAGCCAAGCTTTTGACTGGACGTAAGAGGAAATGGTGTGGAAGAGCCCCCTTCTCGCTGAACGTACTTTGGCTTGTTTCCTTGGTCATAATTGGAAAAAGCTCTGTTGCTCTCCTGCCGACGTGCTCACTGCATAACTTGGGTTCCGGTATCAACTTGAGGAAAGGGAAAAAGCACTGAATGCATGTAGAAAAGGAAGTCCTTCCCTCTATCTTTTCAACCACTAAGTATGTTGATTCATTAAAGTCCAAACTTTTGCTGGCACCAGCTTGACCTCCACTGCCCTACCTTGGCTTCTCGTGATCACCTCCATAAAATCTACAGGTGAGTCAGCTGAAATGGGAAGGAGTAAAGAGGTGTGTTTCTGGCTCCTCCACTCAAGACTGTGAGCAATGAAGGACTGCAAACAAAGTCTTTCAACCTGAAACTCTCAAGGGTAGGGTGTGGGAAAGCGTGCAGCCCAGTGCATGTTCAGCAGGTTGGACATGTGTACTTTCCTTCTCTTTAATAATTAGAAAGGAATTAACTCTCCCCGCTGCGCTGCAGTGCAGCTTCTGATGCTCCTTGTGGAAAATGCCACCAGGACAGCGCCAAGCTTCAAAAGCCTTGTGTTTGCTGGCCGGGGATAAAGAGTTCTGTCTTTCCCTGCACTGATGCTTTCCCCTAGTTTCTCATGTTCTGAAACGTTTAGTAATTCAATTTGACTTCTCTGGTTGGTTTTGTAGAAAGATTTTTGTCACACGTTGAAGTCAAGCACCTGCACACATGTTGGGTGATGGTCCGTTGGCAGCCAAGAGCACAGTCAGAAAAGCCCTCTGCCTGCACGCAGAGCCTGATCTTTCCTGCAGCTCTTCGTGTCCCTCATGGCTAGAAGGAGTTATCTGCAGGCCAACAGAGAAGACAACATCACTCCCCTCATACCTCCGTGGAATGTTGCTGGGTAAGAAATAAGAATTATTCATTCAAAGCCCGGGGAGTCTGACGGTCTGCCTCTCAGGAAGGACCAGCAAATATTTTACAGGAATCCTGGATTATTTTCCTTGATGTGAGGCTTAAAAGTCTAGAAAAACATTATGAAATGTGATTTCTATCTACTTGGCAGTGAGGGAAGGTATGATATTAGATTTAAACACACACTCTCTCTCTCTCTCTCTCTCTCTCTGGGGAGACAGGTTTTAACCTGTATCTTGGAACCCCTGGTTAAATCCCAGGAGACAAAAGAAGAGAGACAGTATGGAGTGGGGTTTCAGCACATGGACTTGAGTCAGGCTGGTCAGGTTCACATCCTGGCTCCATTACTTACCAAGTAGGAGACTTTGGGCAAGTTGCTTAATCTCTTTGTGCTTTGGTTACCCCATCTGCAAAACGGGGACCAGAGCAGTCCCTACCTCATAGAGCCATTATGAGGTTTAAATTAATATTTGTAAAGTGCTTAAAGTGTGTCTGGCACATAGTAAGCTCTAGATAGGTGTTTGTTAAATAGATGAAAAAAGATGTGTGTGACGACTGTGTTAGTCAGCTCAGGGCACCATAAATATAGCACAGAATGGGCGGCTTAACAGAAATGTATCGTCTCCCAGTTCTGGAGGCTGGAAGTCCAAGATCAAGATGACCTCAGGGCTGGTTCCTTGTGAGGGCCACGATGGAAAGATCTGTTCCTGGCCCCTCTCCCTGGCTTGTAAATGGCCATCTTCTCCCTATGTCTTCACACCGTCTTCCTTCTGTGCCTGTCTGTGTCCACATTTACCCTTCTTATAAGGACATCCGTGATACTGGATTAAGGCCCATCCTAATGACCTCGTTTTAACTTCATCAGCTCTGTAGAGGTGCTGTCATCAACTATGGTCACAGTCTGAAGTGCTGGGAGTTAGGACTTCAATATATGAACTAGGGGATGACACACAATTCAGCCCATAGAAACAACAGCTTCAACACGGGCTCCTCATCTCCAGAGGGACCACATGGAGTTGAAGCAGCCACATGTAACAGCAGCTGCCAAACCACGTGGGAGGGCGGGTCTCTTATCTACATGTTTTCCTTTAAGCCTGTCGTATTCATCTATCAGACTCTTATTTAAAGCTGTGCTTACAGCCTCTGCCTCGCCTCAAGACTTAATGTGTTCAATAAGCCCATACTATTTGTTCAGAGTAGCACATTTCTTAAATGTCATTTGGCTTATTTAATTGGTCCAGAGTCCATTTTTGAGTTCTGTTGTATCTCCCTAGTTCCAGTATCCTTCATTAACATCTATCAATATTTATTAACTTTGATGGTGTGCTCATAATCCTTCATCTCTCCAGAGTAGGAGACTTAATCCTTTAAGACTGCTTGCATACACTCAACACTTCTTCTGAATAATTTAAAAATTTTGTTTCCAATTTTCTTTTTTTAATATTTATTTGGCCGCACTGGGTCTTAGTTGCAGCATGCGGGGTCTTTAGTTGCGTCATGCAGGCTCTTAGTTGTGGCATGCAGAATCTAGTTCCCAGAACTGGGATCGAACCCAGCCCCCCTGCATTGGAAGCACGGAGTCTTAACCACTAGACCACCAGGGAAGTCCCTCCAATTCTTCTTTATGACATGCCTTCATGGGTGAAATACACAACACTCCATACAATGCCATACATGCAAGGACTTTAGCTTATGAAGGACTGCATTTCTGTTAGTGTCCACCAGATCAGAAAATACCTCATGTTGTAAATGGGGAAGGGAAACCAGAGAAATATCCCAGGATTAATCAATTTTAGAAACAGTAGTGAAGATAAAATCCAGGTATAACTTAGGATAACTTGAAAGGAAATTTTAAAAAATTAATAATCCCCTAAACCTGGGATGCATTTCACTAGGTTTTGAGCTTCTTAAGAGCAGTACCATTGTCTTATACTGCTCTTTTTCTCTCTCTTTTTTTTTAAAGCCTCCATGGTGACTAACGTAATTCCAAACATACATAAGTGCTCAATGAATATTTGTGCAATAAAAAAACTTGATTGAGGCTAGGTTTAAAACAGACAAATTTAGAGTTTATCTATAGGAAACTTAGGAAACTCATTACAAGTCAAAGGCAGTACAAGTGGAAGATATAAACAGACTCATAAAAAGAGTTCAGAAGTGGAGGCTTCTTTCTTAAGATATTGTTTACTCTAAGGGAAAATATCCAAAATAGCCTCATACAAGTGAGGAACTATCTACTTGATTTGAGATAATAATTTAACCCTCCTGCCTTAAACACAAGAAGAGAGAACAAAACATCATGGACCTTAGGAGGACATTCATCTAGACCAAATCCCTCAATTTACAGAGGTACAGAGACTTAGCGATATTAATTAACTTGTCCAAGGTCATACAGTTAACTGGAAACTAACCTGATTTCCATATGTTATGCTTCCTGCCTTTCTCCTGATGATTTATTTAGTAAATAAATAATGTAAAATATATACTTCAGTTTCCTGATGTATACAATTAAGGAAGAGGGAAAGGAACCGCTAGAAATAGAAAGCATGCCCAACAGCCAAAAGGTGGAAACACCTCGAGTGTCCATCGACAAGAGAACGGAGAAACCAAATGTGGTCCATACACACAATGGAACATTATTCATCCTGAAAAAGGAAGGAGATTCTGACATTTGCTGCAACATGGACATTAAGTTAAGTGAAATAAGTCAGTCTCAAAGCAACAAATTCTGTTAAGACTCCACTTACAGAATCCCTAGAATCATCAGATTCATAGAAACAGAAAATAGAACGGTGGTTGCCAGGGACTGAGGGGAGGGGGAAATGGGGAGTTTTTTTCAAGGGGCGTAGTTTCAGTTTTGCCAGATGAAGATGTTCTGGAGGTTGGTTGCACATCAGTGCGAACATACATAATGCTACTGAACTGGACACTTGGAAATGGTTAAGAGGGTAAATTTTGTGTTTTTTTTTTTTTTTTTTACCACATTTAAAAGAAACAAACAAGTAAAAAGGAAAGATGAGACAAGCACAAAATGACAACAGAGAAAAAGACAAAGAAGGCACAATGCCAAAAAGAGCAAAGATCAGTAGAGCTTTTCCCAGCCACTGAACTCCTCACCACCCATCCTCTAACCCCCAAATCCAGCCTCTGTTCTGATTCGTAGTGCGACTTACTGTGAGTTTCTGTTTGCTTACCAAGATGACTCTGCCGTTCAAACCAGAAGTGCCTGCTCTGCTGTCAAACTCCTGATTCCGATTTCTATACACACACATGCACACACGCACACACACATGCACGCACACACACATGCACACACACACCATGGCAGGCCAAAACCCTAGTCCGTTCTGCAGTCTTCTCCTCCCCAGAGTTGACCTGTCAGCGAAGCTAAAATCTTTGTCATCCTGTCTACTCTCTAGGTGGCCAAGAGTCAGAACTAAACCAAACTGTGTAGATAAAGTCTATTTCAGGGTCCCCTTCCTCCCCTTCCTCTCCTTGCTTTGGCGGCTTAGCAGCCCATGCAGCTCCCAGGCAGACAAGACGTGCTCACTGGGCTCAACCCAGAGATTCCTGGGTCAGTGCCCTTGCTTTGCACCACTTTCTCTACTTGGTTCGTGTACCATCTCCTTCCCTCCATCTCTACCCCACCCCACTCCCCTCTAGGGTCCCCATCACTCCTACACGCTCTTCAAATTTACTCTCAGGCAATGATTATTCCAGAAATAGAATCGGACTACAGAAGTCACCCTGTGGCAGTATGAAGAGATAACAGTGCATTAATATGTGATCATGTCTCAGGGAATATTTGCTTTATGGTAGGTTATAATTCAAATGGCCATCTCTTTAATGGTGAAACTTTAGCTATGAGAGACAGGCCTTTGGGAATGTGATTTTAAGGTATTTACTGATTTGCCTGTCTCAAAATTCCTGTTTGATCCGGTGGTCAATTCTGAAAAATTCTCACTGGGAGACTTTGAAACAGTTAAAACATAATTCTCAAATTCCTGGTAAATAAAGTTTCAGCCTCTTCCTCATAGAACCTTTTCCCAAACCTGCTGCTTTTGCATAGGATTCAAATTCTTGTTTGAACACCATCTTTTAAAATTTCGTCTTTGTTCTGTTGGAGAAGCTAGTGAGCAGGGATATATGGCAAAAAAAAGAAAACAAAATTCCTCGGGAAGGTAGAAGAGAAATGATGACAAGCATTATGGAATGATCAGCTCTTTATTTCACTGAAGTCCAACTTGGCAGAAGGGATTTTTTTTGAACTATGTGTTTCTATTATGACAGGGTACACATGGATTGTGAAGGTGAAACCCTGAAAAGAAATTCTCCTCTGCAAAGCATTTCAATGAATGCCACATATATCCTTCTAAATTACCAGAAGACGTTCAGGCACTGTGGTCAACTCATAGCTAGCCTTACGGTTGACAAGGATATTCCCTAGTCATTCTGAACGCAGTAATACGAAGATTTGTGGCTCCCTGTATGTCTTTTTAATGATAGCTCATCTTTTATTCTCTAGCAAGAGACCCAAATATCTGCATGTCAGGCTTCATCCTAATGAATGGACTTTCTGTTCTCACTCACCGTGAGTTGTGAGGGTGAAAGATCAGATAATGTTCACTGTCTTTCATTGCACTTGGCTTAAGAGTTCCCTCCCGCCATTTTTCCTTTTATTGCTCGTTCCTTGAAGCGTCATGCCAAATAAAGCAAGAACCTCTCCCATAGCATATTTAAAGCCACCCCCATGTTCCTAGCACCATCAGACAAGAAAAAAGTGGTAATTGCCAATAACCCAGTGAAGCCACACTGCCATGCCAGCTAGCATGGTGCCTAAGAGCTAGAATGTCTTCAAAAGGCAAATCCAGTTCTGTAAGTAGAGGAGATGCACTAACACTCCGGATAATCCAATAAAGCTTCCAGTAACTCTGCTTTTTTCCTGCTCTCATTTAGTTTTTGTCCTTTGCTTATCATTTGGAAAGATGACTCACGTTTGCTATTGGGCTGTTACCTTTGACGATTCAAATTCATTGTAGACTGGAGGCATACTGCACACTTTCCAATAGCATGGAATTCCTTTTCCAGGGAACATGTTATGGCAAATCCTAGAGACCATAAACCTAAGTAAGTCTTATTTATAAACCAGTTACCTCCTTTCGTCTCCTAAAAAGGTGTCTCTTTTTCTTTTAAACGCACTTTTAAAAAGAAAGAAATACCATAGTCTTCCCAAGGGCCAAAATCTTATTTAGCCTCTCTCAAATATTTCTTTTCTTTTTAAAGACTTTTTTTTATGTAGACCATTTTTTTAAAGTTTTTATTGAATTTGGGACAATATTGCTTCTGTTTTATGTTTTGCTTTTCTGGCCACAAGTCGTGTGGGATCTTAGCTCCCCGACCAGGGATCGAACCCGCACCCCCTGCATTGGAAGGTGAAGTCTTAACCACTGGACCGCCAGGGAAGTCCTTCAAATATTTCCTTATCCACTTGAATTCCAGTTTTTTTTGAAAGGATTAAGCAAAGCCTGGCTATTAGGGGCCAGGAAAGAAAGATGCCTCTCCTAGGATCCCTCTAAACCTAATTAACTTAACAGCTTGGCTAGGGATAGACCCTAAATCAATTTAATTAATTTTCTTTTGCCAAAACCAGTGTTTTGAAAGGAGAAGTAAAACAGAAAGATTTTTAAATGTCAGGCATTAAAATGTCAACGTTTGCACTATATTTTATACTTGTTGTCATCATCACATTGAAAAATACTTATTAAGCTAATGAGACTGGATAGTGTCACGGTATGCAGTGTATAAAAAGAACTACCTAGAGACAATTCCCATGTTGCTGGGTGGGAAGGGAAGCTGGGACCAAGGCACTACATGAAGAATATAGATTTGTTCCAGTGGGTAAGGAATTATGAAGATTAAGAAAAATCATTTTTTTTCTTTGTTTCCGTAATTAAATTTATTAAAAAGCAAAATAATCATACAACTATGGAAATAGAAAATATTTAATTTTATAGATCAGAAAACTGTGTAGGAGAAAGGCAAAGCGACTTACCCAAAGCTACAGAAAATTAAAGACATACTCAGGATTACAACCTAGGTTTCCTAAATCCAAACTTAATATTCTCTTCATTGCACTATTTTGCCATAACGTTTCTGAAAATGCATTAATAAGTTGTTTATAGATGCTATCTCAGCAAAAATTCAAACATTTTAAGGTTAGATACTACAGGATTCGTTTACGAGGAGAATCAGAAAAAGATCAGAGGCAAGCCAAGAGCACGTCTGGGAAAAAGTTACAAGAGTCAAGTGGGAATGAGGGAGGGATGCCAGTCCCTCTCACGGATGAGAAGTAGTGTGACAAGTGGAACACAGCAGAGAGCACAGCACTGGGCAATGGAACACCTGCGCTCTGCTTCCCATTAGCTCTGGGACCCAGGATCAGAGACTTAACATCTTGCTTCCCTCGTGGAGAGGGCAAAAGAGTTGAGCTGAATTTCCTGAGGTGTTCTTTCCTGCTCTCATGTGTTGCAATTTCATTATTTAATGGGGACCAAACCATAGGTAGCTGTGGAAAGAGAATCCTATATTGTTATGGAAGAATTGTAAGCTTCCCACAGGGTCACACGTGAAAAGGTAATAGTCCAGAGACAAGAAAGATGCTCTCTTTCACTAAAGACCTCAGGAACTCAGAAAACCAGGAAGTATTTTTGTTTGCTTCCATCTCCGTTACTTTACCACATAGGAGGATTTGATTTGGAACTTTATTCAGTTAGATGTTAGAACTATATGAGGTAGATTTTTTGTTGTTGTCTCTAGATCCATATCTATATATGTATATGTACCTATTAAAAACTTTAGGAGTTATTGGTAAGGGAAGCGTTTCCTTTTCTTTTTTTTAACTGATTTGGTTAGATTCTCCCCCCTCTCTTAAATAGCAAATTTGGGGTAGTAGGTGAGTTTAGGAAAATGTTCCTCTGGTAGACTGAGTGCCCCTCATTCTCGAATCTCCTAGGGGAATACTGTCATCTGAGAGGGTACTCATTCTTGCGCTATCCTCAGTTCAACCAAAAAAAACCAAACAGGTCACACCTGATTTCTGTAATGTTTAAAAATTCAGCTACCAGGTTGTCCAGTTGAGACCAAATTGATCACTAAAATAAATGTAACAAACTCCTGACCCAGGTTTAGAAACCCCAGGGTACAAATCTTTTTTTTTTCTTGATGTGGTAAACAACACAGTCAAACTTGTGCATGTGATTATTAAAGAGTTGCAGTCATAACTCATTTCAGCAAAAAGCCAAGCTAACTTAAGACAGATTTAAATAAAGTCATGCACTTTGCACAGCCCACTTCCTTAGGCCTGAGATAAGAGCAAGGCATATCTAGTCATACCATCTAAATATTTGGACACAACCTACAAGTTTCTGTGAAATGTCTGTGTGTTTGGGGTTATGTCATTTGTATGTTTTGTCTACATGGCACTGAATATCTAGATGTTTGGAAACATCCAGATCATGGACTCGAAAACTTTCGTTTTGATGGGATATTTGGCGTTATAACCAAGAAGCATTTCCAATCAATCACATTGACATCATCAGCCTTTGAAAAAGCATATGCTTCGTTTTACTTCAGATTGACACGAGAGAGTAAAAAACTCCCAAACCATAACATTTTAACTCAGTTTTGCATGTTGGCTTCCATTTGCCATAAACTATAAAGCAATTAAGATGCTTCTCAAGTTTTTAGAGCATTCTTACTCCTTGTCTGCTTGCCTGTCTTTTCTTTTTTACATTTAAAATTTGATCTTTGCCTTATTGGAACTATGAAGAAATCTAAATCTGAATAGCCCTTTTTATAATACACAGTCACTGTTCGTACTTGCAAAATTGGATTAAGAAATCACTGGTGTTCTTACACATGTCTTTTTGGCAAAGAAAATTCGACGTATTTCTGCCTAGCCGTGAAATTTCCACCAACCAGAATGAGTGACTTGGTACCGCCCACACTCTTCTCCTTGGTGTCCCCACTTCCCTAGGGAAATATCAGCTTGAAACCCATGTAACATGTAGAACCTCCTCTTGCACCCTGCTCTGTTACACCTGTCCTGGAGGTGAAATAATTCCCCAGCTGTACCATATTATGAGGTCAAGCGCCTAATCTGTAAAAATCAAATATACAAACATCTTTTCTATGTTTCCCCCTTTCCATCCTGTTCTGTACCCCAAATTAAAGACAACAACTTCCTATTTGATCAGAACCCCTCTCTTCGTGCTTCCCTTTCTTATGCTTAGGCATCAAACTCCACTTGGGTCCTAATTACTCTCGAGCACGAGCATATTATAAAGCATGTAAATGACTAGAGGTTCCTTCTTGAGTTTTGAGAATACCTGAATTATTCAAAACCCAAACCTTTCTTTTTCTCTCCCTTTCAATACCAACACACACACACACACACACACACACACACACACACACACACACACAC